>NW_026111564.1:330000-500000 GCF_024679095.1 Eriocheir sinensis | reverse complement strand
CCAGGCACTAGTAACTCTGCACCGTGACTCCAGGGCTCCTGTTACCTCCTACCTTAGGAAAATTTATCTCATGTTAGCAGAGACGGGTGTGTTAGAAGCGTGCTTAGGCCTAGTTTACTCCCCGGCCCAACCTGCCTGGCCTCCCTATCGTGTCAGTGTGGACGTTGAACAACTCCCTTTCCCTAAACGTGATTGGCTTCCCCATGTCCTCCAGGATCACTTCATGGTCAAACTGTCCAAGTACCCCCGTGTTCGGGCTGTCCATGTGTACTGTGATGGCTCCGTAGATGGCAGCAGGTCGGGCTGTGGCGTGTTTATCCGGGATTACACTTCCCCCACCCAGTACACTGACATTGAGGTTACCAGGCGGCTGCCGGGGTACCTGTCCTCGACCCGGGCTGAGCTGTATGCCATCCTTGAGGCTCTCCACACTGTAGCAGCTTTGCACGAAAATGTCTACTTGTTTGTTGATAGCCAGGCTGCATTGCATGAACTTGTGTCCTCCTCCCCTGCCGACTGTGATCTTGTAGCTAAGTGCCTGACTGCCGTCCGTGCCCTTGAGGCCGCAGGTGCCACGGTCCACTTCACCTGGGTGCCCTCTCATGTGGGCATCCAGCTCAATGAGAAGGCAGACTGCCTTGCTCGCCGAGCCCTTCAGGATGACACAGTGGACCCTGGCACTGACTAACAGCTATGTTAAGAATAGACTTAGGCATTATTCACATGATAGCATTGCTGCCCAACTCAGACACTGCTGTGACAATGGCAGCGCCAGCAGCCTCCACTATGTTAGTGTCTCCCAGCGCTGTGTTTACCCCTATGGGCGACACAGTGCCCCTCAGGATGTGGTAGCAATGCGCCTTAGGCTAGGCTATAGGTACTACTGGGAGGTTAGTAACTCCCCTGGTGTCTGCTGCACGCTCTGTGCCAGGCCGAGGGGCCACACACTGCATCACTATGTCATGGAATGCCCTCTCATTGCTAAGTTTAAGCCACGGGACTGCCTTGACCTGCCCCAGACAATTTGTTGGCTCCTGAACCATGATGTCCTCCCTGCTATCCTCAAAGAACACCCTCAGTTTGCACCAAGGTGGTGATGCCGTGTGTGGCAGCCTGAACTACTGCCGTGCTATACAAGGATGTGATCTCTGCAGTATTTTACTTTAAGGACTAGTTTTAATATATCTCTGTATTCATTCCCATCTAGTGCTGGCAAACTGTTCTCCAATACATTTTATTGTCTTATTGTCCAGGGAGTCTTTCCTTCCTGCCATTGTATCTTTTTAATTTCATGGTGCTACCTACACATGTATTAATAGTTGTATAATCTCACTCTGTCCTGCCTGGGGGTTGGGATGGCATGTTCCTCCCTTCTCCCTTGTTGTTTACCTGCAACAATAAACTATCAATCAATCAATCAATCTCCTACACGTACGTCATTCATTCATGCGGTGTCAATGGATGCTGATGATGATGATGATGATGACGTTGGGTTGGAGGCTCTGCTTTTGCAACGGCGATTTCTGAACCAATTGAAGACTGATTGATTGATTGATTGATAGTTTATTGTTGCAGGTAAACAACAAGGGAGAAGGGAGGAACATGCCATCCCAACAGGCCCCCACACAGAGGTAGTTACAACTATAACTATATGTAGGGAGGCAATCTACCAAAAAATAAAAGATACAATGGCAGTAAAGGAAGAAGGAGGGGGCGGTATTGTACCTCCTGGACAATAAGACAAGAAACAAAATGGGACGGAGAACATTGCCCAAGCACTAGATGGGAATGAATACAGAGATAGAGTAAATACTAGTCCTTAAAGTATAGTCCTTGTATAGCACGGCAGTAGTTCAGGCTGCCACACACGGCATCACCACCTTGGTGCAAACTGAGGGTATTTTCCCCCACAGGACATAAGGCTGAGAACACTGAGGGAAGGCATGGGAACGTGACCTTTATGTCCCCTTCAGACCACGTCCACCCTATGAGAGAGAGAGAGAGAGAGAGAGAGAGAGAGAGAGAGAGAGAGAGAGAGAGAGAGAGAGAGAGAGATTTACATAGATTTACATAGAAAATCAGACCACACAGACCCCTTGGTCCAGACTTGGTGGTCTGTCCTTAAACCTAAGTGATTTTACATTAATCAGGAGACTCCAAAACGTTGCATTTCTACTCTAGTTGATATTAAGTTGAAGGAAGTGACGGTCGAGCTTATTTTTGAAGGAGTCAATCGTGTTACACTGGACCACTGATGATGGGAGCTTATTCCATTCTCGCACTACAACGTTGGTGAAGAAAAATTTGGTGCAGTCTGAATTTACTTGTCTACATCTGAGTTTTACGCCATTGTTCCTCGTGCGCAAAGTGTCATCGATCATAAACAATGTTGATCTGTCTACATTCGTGAAACCATTAAGTATTTTAAAACATTCGATCAGTTTTCCTCAGGCGACGTTTCTCAAGAGAACATGTTAAGGGTAGAAAGCCTTTCTTCGTAGGATTTGTTGCGCAAGGAAGGATAATTTTCGTTGCCCGACGCTGAACACCTTCTAATTTAGCAATATCCTTTGCATGGTGGGGAGACCAAAACTGTACCGCATATTCCAAGTGGGGTCTGACTAAACTGTTGTAGAGCGGGAGTATTACATCTTTATTCTTGAATACAAAGTTTCTTTTAATGAAGCCCAACATTCTGTTCGCTTTATTTGCTGCATCGATGCATTGCTGTGAGACTTTGAGGTTTGACGCGATTGGGACCCCCCAGTCCTTGACGCATTGAACGCTTTTGAGTTTAACGCCGCGCATTTCGTAATCAAACTTCTTATTCCTCGTTCCAACTTGAAGGACCTGGCACTTGTCTACGTTAAAGGGCATCTCCCATCTATCCGACCAAGCTGAAATTTTGTGCAAATCCTCTTGGAGGCTTTGCCTGTCTTCGTCAGTGAGAACCGAGTTACTAATCTTTGTGTCGTCTGCAAATTTACTAATGCGGTTATTGAGTCCAACATCCACGTCGTTGATGTAAATAATGAAGAGCACTGGGCCAAGAACCGAGCCCTGAGGGACGCCACTAGTGACCGGCGCCCACTCTGAGTTAAATCCGTCAATCACGACTCTTTGTTGTCTGTTGCTCAACCAATTCGCGATCCATTGGTTTACCTGACCGTCAATACCTATTTGCTTTAAATTGTAAAGTAATTTATGATGCGGGACTTTATCAAACGCTTTCTGGAAATCAAGATAGACTACGTCCAGTGATTTGGTTACGTCATAAACAGTGAAGAGGTCGTTATAAAAGGTTAATAGATTTGATAGGCAGGATCTTTTGTTTCGGAAGCCATGCTGTGAGTCCCCAATTAATGAGTGGCTTTCAAGGTAACTCACAATTTTGTCTCTAATTATGCCCTCAAGTAGCTTACCTACAACCGAAGTTAGACTAATGGGCCTGTAATTACCTGGTACTTTTTTGTCTCCTTTCTTAAAAATCGGTGTCACGTTAGCCTTTTTCCAATCTGAAGGGACAATGCCTTGTCGCAAGGACATATTGAATACGGTTGTGAGGGAGGAGAGTATTTCGCTCTTTGTTTCTTTCAGCAGAGTTGGATATACTTTATCAGGTCCAGGACTTTTATTTGTTTTAAGTGATTTGAGGGCTTTAAGGACTTCATCGGGTTTTATTTCAAAGTTAGACAATGCATGCTCGGGATTTACATTAGTACTGGTGTTGGTGGTGGTGGTGGGAGGACTGTTATTATTAAACACCGAGGAAAAGTAATTATTTAATAGGTTTGCAACGTGTTGGCTGTCAGTCACTAGTGCACCGTCGCTGTTTGTTAAAGGTCCAATTCCACTTCTGATCGCCTTTCTGTTGTTTATGTAACTGAAGAAGGATTTCGGATTATTTTTACAGTTGGCTGCAATATTTTCTTCATATCTACGCTTTGCCTGACGCACTAATCTTTTTACTCGTCGCCTTGCATCATTGTAAAGTCTAATGTTTTCGGGCGTGCTTTGCTCTTTCTTTAACCTGTAAGACAATTTTCTCTCCTTGACTGAGTGTTTAATTTCGCTATTAAACCAAGGTGGACTTTTATTAGTGTTAATTCGCTTCTCACACACGGGGACAAATGTGTCCTGCTGAGTGAGTAAGTGATCTTTAAAGCTTAGCCAGGCGTCCTCTACATTGCCGTCATCTGATAGTTGCATATCTATTAGTTTGCGTCGGATTTCTACGAAGTTGGCTCTTTTGAAATTGGGCACCTTTACTTTATTTTCAGTCACCGATGTTTGAGCTCTAATGTCAACGCGCACTAGTTTATGATCGCAGGAACCGAGGTGTTCTCCTACCGTGACATTACTGACTAGGTTATCTTGGGTCGCTATAACAAGGTCAAGTATGTTATTTTGTCGAGTTGGTTCAGAAACCATTTGGCTTAGATAATTTTCCTCTAGAAATTCGATCATTCTATGGGACTCACCTTCTGTACCCGACAGTGTTGCCCAGTCGATATGGGGGAGGTTAAAGTCTCCTAGTATCAGAGAGTCGCTGTTATTAAGTGATTGCCTTATGACGCTGTACATTTCAAGATCGGCATCGAGTGATTGCCCCGGAGGCCTGTAAGTGACAGATATATTTAAATTGACTTTTGCAGTGTTTACTCGCACGCACAAATGTTCGACGTTACTGTTTCTTGGTGTTTTGTCAGTGGGTTGCAAGTAGCTTTTGACAAAAAGGGCGACACCACCCCCTCTACGGTTTACACGATCATTGTTGAAGAATCTGTAGCCATCTATGTTGTATTCGGAACTTAAATCAATATTAGTGGTGTCGATAAATGTTTCAGTTATATAATTACGTCAAAGTTTTCTGTCAGAGCAAGACATCGCAGTTCATCAAACTTGTTTCTTAGGCTACGCGCATTGAAACTAAGGACTCTTAGGTTATCTTGAAGCTTGGTAATAGAGGTGGTGGTACTGGAGGGTTCAATGTTACGAGTCTGTTGCGGTGTATGGTGTCTATTTACACGGGCGGGATGGAAAAACGTGGCTGAGAGTCGTTTTTTGTTGTTCGGGCGTTACGTACGGTGTTGTTGAGGAGCCTTCCGAATCTGGCTGCCCCGATGGGGTACAGGTGTATGCCGTCCCTTTGGAAAAGTTTACTCTGGCCGTAGAAATGGTTCCAGGCGTTAAAAAGCTCGACGTCAAGCTCTCCGCAGAGAGTCTGTAGGCGGTTGTTGAGGCTGAAGGCCTTACTGTAGAAGTCGCCCTCATCCCATGTCCGTGGTAGAATTCCTGAAATCAAAATATTAGGGGATTTAGACTTATACTGCTGGATGAGCTTACGGTACTTGTCCAGCAGTTCCTCAGACCGGGTCGTGATGACGTCGTTTGTACCTGTGTGGAGAACAAAGAGTGAGTCATTAGAGGCCACAGCGGAGACCTCGTCCAGGGCAGCTGTGATGTCGTCAACACCAGCTCCAGGATAACAGTAGTTACGCCTACGACGGGGGAGTCTGCCACAGAATTCAACCACCTGATGGCGAATCATAGAGTCACCGACCAAGAAGGTGCTCTGTTCCTCGTCCTCGTCCTCGTCACTTGCAGCAGGGGCGACGATGTTGGCCTGGATAAACTCCTGCAAGGTATCAACATTACTTGTTAGTTCGGTGATCTTCTTCTCGCCAGCCGTCAGCCTTTCGTCCTGTTGAAGGAGTCTCGTTTCCATCTGCTGTGTAAACAGGCAGATCTTGCAGACGGTCGATCGTCCTGAGAAGAAATGATCAGAGAAGTTTCCTGCGCAAGTCGAACATTTCTTTAGCGTCATCTTGGTAAGGAGGAGAGAGCAAGTGAGTAGTGTTTATCTATATATTTGCTTTGTTTTTTCTTTTTCGTAGGGCAGAGAGAGAGAGAGAGAGAGAGAGAGAGAGAGAGAGAGAGAGAGAGAGAGAGAGCGAGAGAGAGCGAGAGAGAGAGAGAGAGAGTTGGGAAGGCGTAGGAGGGAGATAGGGATGGAGGGAGGAAGAGGGCGAAGGAAAGGGGGGGAGGAAGAGAGGGTGGTAACGAGATAGGGAGTGAGGAAGGAAAGACAGAGAGGGGCAAGTGGGGGGTAGTTATGAGAGAGAGAGAGAGAGAGAGAGAGAGAGAGAGAGAGAGAGAGAGAGAGAGAGAGAGAGAGAGAGAGAGAGAGAGAGAGAGAGAGAGAGAGAGAGAGAGAGAGAGAGAGAGAGAGAGAGAGAGAGAGAGAGAGATTTACATATATTTACATAGCAAATCAGACCACACAGACCCCATGGTCCAGACTAGGTGGTCTGTCCTTAAACCTAAGTGAATCTACACTAATCATATGGCTCCAAAACGTTGCTTTTCTACTCTAGCTAATATTAAGTTCAAGGAAGTGTCGATCGAGCTTGTTTTTAAAGGAGTCAATCGTGTTTCACTGGACCACTGACGGTGGGAACTTATTCCATTCTCGCACTACAACGTTGGTGAAGGAAAATTTGGTGCAGTCTAAATTTACTTGTCTACATTTGAGTTTTATACCATTGTTCTTCCTTCGCAAAGTGTCATCGATCATAAACAATTTTGTTCTGTCTACATTCGTTAAACCATTAAGTATTTTAGAGAGAGAGAGAGAGAGAGAGAGAGAGAGAGAGAGAGAGAGAGAGAGAGAGAGAGAGAGAGAGAGAGAGAGAGAGAGAGAGAGAGAGAGAGAGAGAGAGAGAGAGAGAGAGAGAGAGAAAGGGTCGTCTGTAGGTTACCTAAACGACCTTCCCTGTCCTTGCCGATGGAAATGTAGTAGTAGTAGTAGTAGTAGTAGTAGTAGTATGAGGGAGAGGAGGAGGAATTGTCATTGTTAATTGAATGTTATTATTATTTTTAAAAATTTTCCTCATTGCCTCATTGCCTACATTCATTCCTCTGTAGCACACAGGCTTCTCCGTTGTTCTACACACGCTGACATGACCTTTCAGCTATTTGAGATAACTGTGGGAGATGCCAAACTCCGACTGTGCAACGTGTACTCTGCCTCAGGCGTGATTAATCTCCCAGCCCTTCCGACACCCATAGACCGTGGAATGACCTACATGGGGGATTTTAACGCTCTTCATCCTGCTCTTGGCAATGTTTCTCCCGTTCCCAACCGCAGCGGTTTGCCTCTGCTCAACTACATCAGCCATTACCACCTCACCCGCTGGGACACTGGTGGAGCCACACACGCCCGTGGGGGGCACACTGGACCACATCCTAACGGGTGGCCTTGTGGCGTCCCATATCAGCTGCCACTCCATTCGTATACAC
Source organism: Eriocheir sinensis (assembly GCF_024679095.1). NCBI lineage: Eukaryota > Metazoa > Arthropoda > Malacostraca > Decapoda > Varunidae > Eriocheir > Eriocheir sinensis. The sequence continues at coordinate 492,698 of NW_026111564.1, read as the reverse complement.
TCTTCTCCGACAATGTTGCCCTCAGTCTGCAGTACTCCTATCCGGCCCGCCCTCCACTACTTCACCACCGCACCCGCATTACAACCCCTTCAAAGTACTTCCCCACCTACATCTCGTCATTCTCAAGTCTTCTTCCCACCTTTAACTTCCTCTCACCTGACGACTTGTATAGTTCCCTGGTGACGGCCACACGTGACTTTTACAGCCGTTATGTTGTCAGGCCTCACATTCAACGTCGCCCTGTAGCCCATGTCTGGGCGTTGGATCATCGCACTGCCCAAGCGGAAAGGTCGGAGGCTAACGCTGGGCTCGCCTTTCAGAGACAACCCACACCGGATCGTCTACGTCAGTACCTGGTGGCGAGGGACGACCTGACTGCCCTACAGAAGTGCGCCCACACCGAGTCATGGCAGAAGGATAGAGACAGCATCAACCATCGGACTAGCGTCGAGACCATGTGGCATTTAATAAGCAGGACCATCAAGAATAAACCCACCTGCGCCCTCCACCACAGCCCACAGGAATATGCCCAGGACCTCATCAATACTTGGTCAGCACAGTCTCAAGTTTGTAATCTTTCTGTTCTTATTCAAGAGGCACTTTCCTCCCAACGCAACGTCCGCAACCTCCGCCTGAAGGCTGCACTGCTTAATTCGGATGAGGAGGATGAGTTACCATAAACGGAGACTGAACTGCGGCGTGCCCTTGCTGGTACAAACACCACTGCCCCCGGCGATGACGGCATTACTTACCAAGTGCGTCGTCTCCTTCAGAAAGTTCCTGGTAACCCTCTATTAAAGCTCTTCAATCTTTGCTTCCTCCTTGGACACGTTCCCTCTGCTTGGACCTCCAGCATAATTGTGCCCATACCGAAGCCTGGAACAGATAAATTCAGGCCTGTCTCCCTTACTTCCTGCTCTAGTAAGGTGCTTGAACGCATCCTTCTTGCCCGACTCACGCATCGCCTCAAGGATAAGCTCTCTCCTAGTCGGTATGGCTTCCTTCCACAACGAAGTACCCATCACTGCCTCGTAGAACTCTACGCCCGCATCTCCCCAACCAGCGTGGTTGCCTTCCTTGATCTCAAAAGTGCCTTCGACATAGCCAACAGGGATATTATTCTTGACCAGCTGGTGGACTTCGGTGTTAAAGGAAGCCTTCTAAAGTGGATAAGTGGTTATCTTTGTTCTAGAACCTCGCGTGTCTTTTTTAAGGGAGCATGCAGCTCCATCGAACGATTTGAGCTTGGCGCCCCACAGGGTGGTGTTCTAAGCCCTCTTCTCTTCAATGTCCTGATGCACCGTATACTCTCTCTTCTTCCTGCCATCCCCGGAACTACTGCCACCTGTTACGCGGACGACATCTGCATCCATTCAGCCTCACTTCATGATCTTCAGCTATTTCTTCACGATTTATATGTGTCTACTACCGCCTGTGGGCTCATTATGTCCCCGAAAAAGAGCAGGATCTTCTCCTCCCGCAACCTCAGACCACTGCCAGCGTTCACCATGGGCGGGAATGTCATCTCTCACCGCACGCAGTACACATACCTGGGCGCACCAGTCCGGATCACCCCAGCCATACCCGCTCGCCAACGGCTCCATCCCATCGTGAAGGACCTCCTTGACCGTTTGCAGCCCCGCTTCTCCCCTATCAAGTGGCTTGCCACCAATGCCACGGGTCTCTCCATCCCGGTGCTGAGGACTCTCTACATCCTGTTCCTCGGTCAGTCGTTGACTATCTGTCCCCTGCACTAAGTCATCTGCCCAGAAAAGCACTAGGACCCCTTGAGGTATTCCAGAATCGAGTCATAAGGCTTATCCTGGGGTGTCCTCTCTCCACTCGCATAGTCAACATGCAGACGGAACTAGGCCTGCCTCCACTTGCAGATAGGATTTATGCCAATGTGACATATTTCTCGGTCAAGTGTCTCCGCTCTCCCCATCTTGCTCCACGCTTCTCTGCAGTCATCAGAACATCGCTCGACCCTGACGCACACGGACTCCAACTTCGACCGGGTGGCCGCAACCTTGTCAATGCTGTGTGTGACAACATTCGTGATCTGGCCATTAACGTCCCTGAGGAGGCAGCTGTTCCTGGCTTACCACCATATCGGGTCCCCCTCCCTGCTGTCACACTTACACCGACCTCCAAAGACTCCCCTCTCCTCCTGCAGAAGCACTTGGCTCTAGAAAGCATCGCCGCTGTGTCCACGTCAGTCCCCGCCGTCCTCACATCTACGTTGACGGTTCAGTGGGGGCAGACGGGAGTGCAGCGTGTGCCATGTTCTCCCCCACCATGGAGCCGCCTGTGGGGGATGAGTGGCTCGGCCGCAGGCTACCCGACTCATCGAGCTCCACCTTCTGTGAACTTCACGGCATCCTGGATGCAGTAACTCTCCTTGCTCGGCGAAGAGTAAATGGGGTTATAATCTGTGACTCCCAGTCTGCTCTCCATGCCCTCTCCTCGCCCAGGCCCAGCTGTGGCCGTTTTTTGCAGGACGTCCTACGTCAACTAGCCATTGCCAGCGATTCCTCTCTTGTCATGTCCTTCGTGTGGACTCCCTCCCACATCGGGCTTGCTGGTATTGACACGGTGGATCGTCTTGCCAAGGCGGCCTGTACACTGGCCTTGCATGATGCGGATGCTGTGCCCCCCTTCCGGTGCCTACGACACAGCATATACTCAGCTGCTTTCGCCAAGACAGTGCGTCGCAATGACGCAGAACGGGCCAACAGTGGGTCCATCTAGCACCACGACAACATGCTCCAGTGTTGTCACAAGTACCGCCGACACGGCCTCATGGTACGGAGGCACAATGTTGTGAGTGCTCGGCTCAGGCTCTGATACCGGCCAGTGTGGCAGGTGTCCCAAGAAGAGGATGTGCCGCACTACTCCTCCTGCAAGCTGCGCGAACAACCGAACTCTAGCACCCTTGAACACTACTGCCTCGAGTGCCCCACAGTAGCAAACTTACTCCCACGCAGACAGACCATACTCCAAACTTGTTCATATTTGCTCACTGCAGACAACTTAGACACAGTTCTTGCTAGATATCCGCATTTTGGTGGCTGTTAATTGTATATATTTTGTTCTTTGTATATATTTTGCTTGCTTGTGTGTGTGTGTGTGTGTGTGTGTGTGTGTGTGTGTGTGTGTGTGTGTGTGTGTACTTTATGTCCATTTATTTACGTACTGTGTGTGTGTGTGTGTGTGTGTGTGTGTGTGTGTGTGTGTGTGTGTGTGTACTTTATGTCCATTTATTTACGTACTGTGTGTGTGTGTGTGTGTGTGTGTGTGTGTGTGTGTGTGTTGGCGTGGATGGGTATTATACGCATAGGCTATGTACGTATGTCTCACAAAGTTATTTGCAACGTGCCCTGCGAGTCACCGATATATAACTAATTTGCTGCACAAATGTCAATAGATCTGTCGCCCTTGGGCGTAATAAATTTACTAAATAATAATAATAATAATCTCTCTCTCTCTCTCTCTCTCTCTCTCTCTCTCTCTCTCTCTCTCTCTCTCTCTCTCTCTCTCTCTCTCTCTCTCTCTCTCTCCTCACCCCACCGAAGTGTCAACAGATGCCTAAGTAATGAGCCAGTTTATCATCAGGGCAGCACGAGAGACATGCATACTCCCTCCCCCAGGACCACCATGCCACTGACTCGCTTGCCATGCACTCCTAGTATTTATATGTAACTTGGGTACCGTTAACATGATTTGCACTTTGTTTGTGTGTGTATGTGTGTGTGTGTGTGTGTGTGTGTGTGTGTGTGTGTGTGTGTGTGTGTGTGTGGAGAGGAGGTGGTATGTGTGTGTGTGTGTAGGTGTGAGTGTGTCTTCGCCTCATTAACTTCCACAAGCGATTTTTCTTAATTTTCTCCCTCGCAAAACATCGAGAAGTATAAAAAAACAAGACATTAATGAACCTTATTAGTTGACAAAAGTTGTCCCTCGTCGTTTTTCATCATCCTGACTTACGTTCCGCTGTACCTTTTCAAGCATGACTCCGCCCTCAATAAACCACCAAGAGGCTTCTGCAAGGTACCGCTGTTGTCGAGCATGGGTGAAAATCGATAGATTACCCCCTCAGCAATTCCTGGATAGTTGCATGCTAAAATTATTCAAAACATCTTAGAATAAAAAAAATGTCTTCTCTGTCACCTACTCTTGGCCATTTCAAGGGACAGGGGTTTAACCTCGGTCTGTATTCCTGGGTATGTACGGGCTATTACGCCTTGTTCCGAGGCTGTGTGCGCTCTGTAAAATGTTCACATAGGGTGGAGCTGGCAACACCGAGTATCTAGCGCCTTTTGGACACCCTAATAGCGCTCCCTCCCTCCCACCAAGCAAAAATCTATGTTCCTTAGCGCGGTGACCTGCCCTAGGCAAGGGTGATTGATGAGGAAATGTTATGGAGGGATGACAAGTGCCCGCTGCTGGCTAAAAAAAATGTATATCATAAAGAGTAACTTTCTGATGAGCCCCAGCAGTGAGGCAAATGAAATTTATTTGAAAAGGCACATTGGAGTGGTTTGTATACTGCTACCCCGTGGCAATATCCCCCACTATAAATAGTGATAAATATTAAAATAGTTTGATGGCTCTTTGTGAGGATCATCTATATAAATTGATATAAAAAATATCTGGCAATGCTTGGAAAAAAAAAAAATATATATATATAGAGAGAGAGAGAGAGAGAGAGAGAGAGAGAGAGAATTATAAAACTTTAAAAGGCGATCTCAAAACCTGATTTTTATTACTTTTAAAAATTCGTGAAGAATTCAAAACTCAATATATTTCCTTGTGCTTTGTCATAATTGTTCAGGATGCTGGATACGACAATCGTAAAGGATGCATGATCAAACACTGGCGACATTTCATGAACTATGAGGAGTTTCAAGAAACTAAACCTATACAGTATTAGGCTTTCATATAAGTATACACATACATAAGCATTTTTCTGTCATACATGTAATAATGGCTGTGTCATGATTTTCATAAATTCTGCCATGCGGCCATGACACTGCATGACACCACGCATTTCTATATTTAACTATGCATTGAGAATGAAGTACAATCACCACTGAATTTATCATATTAATTTTAAGTCTTAGCTGCTGAAAGTTCTTTCTTTATTAATGTTTATTGTGTATATGTAGCCTATACTCTAGACCATAAAGGTAGGTAAAGTTGGGGGCATACGCTGTAGCAGCGCGTGGCCTCAGTGCTCATCTCCGTAACATTGGCCCTTGAGCCTGTGATGGGAGGGAGTCCATCACCCCGGGACACAGGGCCAGTGTGACATCCAGGTTACCACAGTTTACCTTCCCCAGGTTTTCCCAGGTACCCATTTATCGACCAGCCAGAAAGGGAGGAGTAACAGCTGGGTGAGCTGCACGCCGACTGCCCGAACCGGGATTCGAACCAGGGCCCGCGGAGTAGTAGCAAGGCACGCTGACCACTAGACCACGGAGGTGTATGCCCTCGACCATAGCGCTACCTTAATCTGGGTACGTGCTTGCTCCCCCTCTATTAGCCACTACCTTCTCATTATACGAGTAGTATAATGAGTCAAGTCCCGGATTGCACGAAGCTGGGTACGATGTCGGAGGTATGATTAGGTTCAGCAACTCATCATCGTTCCCTTCGTACTATTCTATCTTCCGGTTTTACAAAAAGACAGCGTCTGTATTGGGTCCAGAACTGGCAGTTATTTTTAGAGCTCTGTTACGTAAGGCTTATTTTCCAGTATGCTGGCTTACTGCTAATGTTACCCCGATACCTAAGGGATCCTCACCCTCTATTCACCCCGGTGATTACAGACCCATCTCCATAACCCCGGTCTTGTCTAAGATCTTTGAGTGCTTGCTGGCCAAGCGTCTCACTCGTTTTTTAGACACAAACAAATTATTACCTTCTAGTCAGTTTGGTTTTAGAAAAGGTCTCAGCACCTCCGACGCTCTTATCTGCATAACTCATGACGTACAAGTTGCTCTTGATGCTGGTTAAGAAGCTAGACTAATTTCACTTGATTTTAGCTCCGCATTGGATCGTGTTAACCAAAAGGCCCTTTTGTTTAAAGTCAGATCTCTTGGAATTGGAGGCCGCTTCCTTCAAGTTCATCCGAGTTTGTAACTGAGAGAATGCAACGTGTGACTGTTGATGGTGTTACAGTTCTATTGGTTCAGTTATATCTGGTGTTCCCCAAGCAGTGTCCTGGGACCGCTTCTTTTTATTATATTTATACTTTTGACATGTGGTGTGCAATCGAGTCTAATATATGACGGCACATCTATATATGCAGTAATTCCTTCCCTCAGGATAGACAAAGAATTGCCAATGTTCTCACTCGCGATGTGTCTGTCTTGGTGTGGTCGGTGGGGTATGAAGCTGTAATGTGTATATTATAAAAAAATGTGAATGTGTGAATGTATGTCGTATCGCCATGGCCCAGTGGCGCCAGGACGTTACACACAGACGCTACGTTGTGCTTAGGAGGTGCTCCTTGCCGTGGGAACGGTGCTGATTCAGCAAGCATGCTATCCGCTGGCCGCTCCTGTACCAAGAGAAGCCGGCAGATCAGAGCGGGCGGCGGACGAGGGCACAGGACTTCTCGGAGTGTGCGTACGACTTACGACTCGTCCACAAAATACTGTAACTATTCTGTGAATATATTTAAAAAGCAATACAACCATTTAATCAACCAGAGAGAGAGAGAGTAAATTAAGTGAACTCAAAGTGAACTTAACGGCTCCGCTCGGCCAACACATAACCCACATCACTTAACTAAAAGGCTATTGTGTTGTCTCACGACTTCTATCAACTGGAGAAAGCAGGCAACGGTACACCGGACCTCACGTGAGATAACAGTTCGCGCCTTAATCAAAAACACAAAAAAACAGCTAACAAAAAGGCTAACAAAAGTGGTGAACAGCGGCTTCCGGACCTTCTCCGAAGTGTTCTGTGTGTTATCTCTCTCTCTTTTAACACTTAACACTTAACGGTGGCAAGTGTCGTCAAGGGGCAGACAGGAAAGTGTGCAGGAAAGCTGACACAAGCAACGCCATTCCCCCTTGGCCCGTCCGAGTCGAGTCAGCACACTCCACCACACCGCCCCGCGCGCCCCGCGCGCCCACATCGCCCACTGTCGGGATCCCGCTTCCCAATTCTGGGACGCCCACTTGTCTGCCTACGACACAGTCATTCGTGGGTGGGCGCTTACCTTCGCCTTGGTGGAGATCTTGGTGGAGCGTGGTCGCTCCTCCGCCCCTTCCTCACCGCTGCCAGCCGCTGCCGGGCACTGCCGGCGGTCTCTCTGGCCGCTCCAAGGACGCGGGGACAGCCAGCCAAGGACGGGGACAGCCAGCCAAGGACGAGGGCGAGCCAGCCGAGGACGGAGTGCCACGGGCACAATCTTCACACTTTTTTATGGTATTCACATGCATGTAGATGACACACCACTAATTATATTAATACACCACTTGTTGATGACATTTCAGGTGATTTTTTTTTTACGTGCTTTGTGTGTCTCCGTGTGGAGCCGTATCTAGTTTCCCTTAGGCTGTTGAATTTTATTCAGGTGTAGAGGGATGTTTAATATTTTTCCTGATTTGTGAACATTGTTTGCATTTTATATAATCCTTCATTTTTTTTCTCCTTTCTTTTGTGTGTTTTCTTGCACAGTGGGGAAGTTTTTATCATGCTAAGTATTCACTCATTGTTCTTTTCCCTCTTTTTAATGCGTTTTGGAAGCATCTGAGGCGAGTGAGCACACACTTAGCGGTGATACTTTTTCTTTTCCCATATTTTTCCTCATGACGCCATATTTTCCTAATGCCTTTTTTTTTTAAATGGCAGGTCAGTCTGATAAAGAGATAGACATTTTGGCCAAGGAGTTCCAGAAGTTGATGCAGGATTCGGAAGCGCCCGCCGAGGATGACAATTCCCGTGTCCTAAGGAGCGGGTCAACTCATGACAGAGTTCCTCCTCCTCCTCCTCCTTCTTCTCTCCCGCATGATAACAAAGGTAATATCTTGACTAACCAAGAATTAACAATGGCTACTAACACTATTAAACTTCTGCCGACTACGGCATCAGTCAGAGCTTTCGCAGGCAATGAACCGGATTACAGTGAGAGACTTCATCCTGCAATGCGAGGATGTTATGAACAACTCATTTGTGTCAGAACCGGGTGATAAAATATCCTTCATTAGGTCTAGATTAAAGCCGGGGTCAGAAGCATCAGCTATTATGTACACCAGCGCGTTCATGGAACCTCAACAAACCAAGGATTATGCCCAGTTTCGGTCACATTTTCTGGAGTCTTTTGGGGAAGATGTTAGGCACAGCCTCGTCAAAGGTGTTAATGTAGCTGTGACCAAATTGATTTCAGCTGTGGAGAGTAAAGAGCTTTTAGCCGGACAAGTAGACGCCTATCGGTTGTCTACTGATATGGGCGTCTATCTGAAAGCTGGTGGCTGGTCTGAGGAGAGAATATGTCTCTATCAATGTTCTCAAATTTTTTGAATTTTTTGTATACATGGCTGTCATCAAGGGCCAGTTTCGAAAAGGTTCTTTATCCCTAGCCTACGGCCCCACTGACAAGTTGCACGACTTCATGCTTAAAATAAAAACTAAGATGGAGGAGAAAGACGGAGCGCCAGTCCCCGCTGTAGCCTCTGTCGACCAGAAGGCCGCTAATGTTAGCGCGTCCTCATCAGTGGTGGCGGCCTCCACCGAAAAGCCTAAGCGCCACTGTTCGTACTGTCAGCGCGACGGTCATACGGTTGACTATTGTCTAAAACGTCAGCGGGATCGCAAGGCTACTAGGGAGAAGGGAGGCTCGCCGATGTCAGGCAAATCTGCTTCTCAGAAGACCCCGGCCGCTTCAAAAAGTCGAGCCGCGGGCTACCACACTGGCAAGTTCTGTTTTGTTCACGGTGCTGGTAGACACACCACAGAGGAGTGTTTCTCTGTGCTCCAGTTAAAGAAAGAGCGAGCAGGAAAGTTCGTGAAGGGGTCGGGGGAAGCCGAGCGCCCCCCCAAAACCGACCCAGGGTAGCAACCCGGGGGGGGGGAGGATACCGAGACTGCAGTGCAGGCTGACAAAAGTAGCTTGTATGAATCTGTTGTGGCCGCGTGCAGTCAACCTGAAATAATGGCGCTTAAAGTCAAGCTGGGTCCGCTACAAGCGTCATTTGCGGTCGACACCGGCGCGGCGGTTAATGTGTTGTCTGAAAGGACATACTTAGCTTTGAAACGCGCGTCGCGGGGAGGCCGCTACCAGCTACGACCCTCGGACCTGAGCCTTTGCGGTGTCACCGCCGACAGGCTTAACATCCTTGGGTTGGTGAGTTTGCCAGTGAGTTTGGGACGAAACACCCCTGTCATGCGTTTGGATTTTTACGTGACGTCAAACTTTTCCCTGCCGTCTGACGGTCTTCTTGGGTTGTCGTCACTGAGGTCTAACCGCATGGTAATACATCCAGATAGTAATACAGTGAGGTTTCAAGGGAGATGTTTCAAGGCCATGGATCAACCTGTGCGCCTCGCTTCTCCCTGGGAAAGAAGAGGAATACCCAGCAAGGGTCGGGAAAGTGTTTCTCCTGAGTCGGTCGTGCATACCGTGCCGACTCTTTCCACGGTGCCGGTGCATGGCGCGGGCACCACTTCACTTCATGGTCAACCACCAACACCAGCTGACGTTTGTGGGGGATGGAAAAATGTCAATGCGATAGTCGTGGGGAATCACGAAATCCCTCAGCGAACCGCAATGCACGTCCCTGTGTCAGTCCCTAACGCCACCGTAGGTTGTGACATCTGCCTAGAAGGGCCTAGTCGTGTCAACACGCTAGCGATAGAGTCCACCCTTAACACGGTGCGCGAGGGAGGTAGGACCGTAGCTTTAGTGGTTAATGCCACTGGCGGTCCAGTTAAACTCAGAAATGGAGTCATTTTGGGTCGCGCTTTAGCGTTCGACGGACAGGTGTCCCCAGACCCTTTAGAGTTACAGCGGCCTTGTGTCGGCGCAGTGGGTCAACCCGCCGCCGGCGACACATCTTGTCAGGCCTCATCTGTCGATTCTTTAGTCAAAGTGGTCGATTATCCCGAGCTTAAGGGCCCGCTTCTGAAACTTTTACATCAGTATCGTGATGTCATTGCCCTGCCCGGTGAACCTTTGGGTGCGACTGCTGCGACAGAACACAACATTAGGGTTAAACCCGACACCAAACCGGTGTACATTTCTGCGTACAGACTCCCACACAGTCAAAGGCAGGTTGTAGATGAACAGGTTAAAGATATGTTGGACCAGGGTGTTATTCAGCATTCCCGGTCTCCGTGGAACTCGCCCTTGTTTCTAGTCCCTAAAAAGGACGGGAGTTTCAGGCCTGTCATCGATTTTAGGAAAGTAAATGAGGTGACTGAGGATGATAGGTCCCCTCTGCCTGTTTTAGGTGACTTGTTAATGTCCCTGGGCAAGGGAATACTATTTTCAGTAGTCTTGACCTTTTAAGTGGGTACTGGCAGGTGCCGATGGCAGCTGAATCCAGAGAGATTACAGCCTTCAGTACCCCTAGCGGTCATTTTGAATGGTTAAGGATGCCATTCGGCCTCAAAACCGCACCCATTACTTTTCAGAGGATGATCAACACATTGTTCTCAGACATGATAGGCAAAGAAGTCTATGCATATTTAGATGATTTAATCATCTGCAGCAAGGATGGCGCCAGTCACCTAGCTAAACTAGAAGCGGTTCTGCTTAAACTCAGAGGCGCTGGCCTTAAGGCCAAGCTGACTAAATGTGAATTTTTAAAGGCGAAAATCACCTTTTTAGGCCACACTGTTGATGGAGATGGTATCCACACGATGGACGATAAAATATCGGCCATAAAGAATTTTCCGCAACCCAAGACCGTCGAAAACGTTCGGTCTTTCCTTGGGTTGTCCGGCTACTATAGGCCTTTCATACAAGGTTTTGCCAAAATTGCTTCGCCTCTAACACAACTCTTAAAGAAAGAGGTCCCTTTTCATTGGAATGCCCCACAACACAAGAGTTTTACAGACTTGAAGTCAGCGTTAATCAACGCTCCAGCCTTGGCATTCCCGGATTACAACGTCCCTTTTACACTTTTTACAGATGCCTCAGCCCTGGGTCTTGGTGCTGTTTTGATGCAACCGGACGCTCGCGGTAAAAATCGCGCTATTGCGTACGCAAGTCGTACTTTAAACCAGGCTGAGTCGAACTATTCAGTGACCCACCAGGAAACCCTAGCGGTTGTTTGGGCTCTTAAACATTTTAGGGATATTATCCTTGGCTATCCTATCACTGTCTTTACGGACCACGCGCCAGTCACCGATCTTTTTAAAGGTAGAAACCTCACCGGTCGCCTCGCACGGTGGTACCTGACTATCCAGGAGTTTGGGCCAACCTTTAAGTATTTACCTGGCCGCGCGAATGTCGTCGCGGATTCACTGTCTAGGAACGTACCTGTTGGCTCAGTGGCAGAAGCGCTTACTGAAATTCAAAATTTCAGTCTTAAGGATTTAGCAGCAGCCCAGCGTCGCCATGACGTTTGGGGTAAGGTAATATACGCTCTGGAGTCGGGTGACGAAACAAGTCTCGGCGGTGGCTGAATCGACAGAGTAACACCACCGCGTTCAGGAGGACGCGAGTTCAATCCCCGCCCGGTGCCACCAAGCTGGGATTTTTCAGCCGCCGCCGAGTGGCTTAAAACTACCCACATGCTGTCCAGAAGACCACCTATCAACCCGGACTCTAGATTCTAGGATTAAAGATGAGCTCCGGGAGGGCAGCATGAGCCAATGCAAGATGGCGCCACTATAAACACTCGCCTGCGCCAGAACGGGCTGGGCCGACCATCAGGACCCACCGGGAAGAAGCCTTGGGCCGATCATCAGGTCCCACCGGGAAAAAGCCTACCGGCGCTATAGGCCGCGACGTAAAAAAAAAAAAAAAAAAAAAAACTACCTGTGTCTTTTTCACAATTCTTCTTGTCACAGGACGGTGTCCTGTGCCGCTACTGGCCCCGCAAAAAGGAGTCTGTTGCAGAGTTTGTGATACCGGAGTGTTATGTACCGGCGGTGCTGCACTTAGTTCATGACGCGATCATTGCTGGTCACCCGGGGAGGGAGCGCACACTAACAGCGGCCCGAGCGGTCTATTTTTGGCCAACTATGCGTGTAGATATTGACGCGTATGTGGCTAAGTGTGTCAAGTGTGCCCAACATAAAGGGACGGTGCCTAGGCCTGCGCCGATCCTAGAATACCCGCCCCCTGCCCGGCCTTGGGATGTAGTTTCTATTGACTTGCTACAGCTTCCCGCCAGCCACCAGGGCTCTAGGTACCTCTTAGTTTGTGTAGATCACTTGTCTCGGTACGTTGTTTTAGCCCCAGTGCAAGATAAATCTGCTAAGTCCATTGCTCATGCCCTGATAACTCATCTCATTTGTCCGTATTCCACACCTAGAGTGTTGTTAAGTGATAATGGAACCGAGTTTCGAAATCAACTTTTAGCAGAAATATGCAAACAGTTTGCCATTACCCAATCTTTTACAGTCAGTTATCACCCAGCCAGCAACGGCCTTGTTGAGCGCGCGAATAGGAAGATTTTAGATGTCTTGCGCCCGGTCGTTAGCGGACTTCAGCATACATGGGAGGACTGGCTGGCATATGTTGCAGCAAGCATAAACAGCAGTGTTTGTGAGTCAACAGGACAATCTCCCCACTACATAATTTTTGGGGTTGAGAAGAGACTCCGTATGACCTGCTTGGTAGTTCTCATTCACCTGTATATAATGTAGATGATTATTCTAAGGTTCAACTCAAGGTTTTCACAGACATTCATAGAGAAGTCAGAAAGAGACTACTGGCTACATCTGAGGCTATGTGCTTGCAGCAACACAAGCGTGCCGCCCCTGTTTCCTTGAAAGTGGGTGACTTTGTTATGATTCGAGTCCCAGAGAGACATTCGAAGTTGTCCCCTAAATTCGTGGGCCCACGCCAGATAGTTAGGCAACTAGGTGGTCACAAATTTGAGCTTTATGATCTCATTTTTAATTCATACGAAATTGTGCATAGTGATCGCCTCAAAAAGACAGACGCCCAGCCTGAGGTCATCGATTCGACTTTAGTTGAACCAGCGAGAACCGCCTGTTTGCCTCAGCCTGACGATGCTTTGTCTATCTTTCCAACACACGACTATAACCTGCGTCCTCGCCAATAAGGGTTTTCTGCTTGGTTCCAGGAAATGTTGTCCCTCACCTTCTACTTCCTTCTGCGCTCCGTTCTGGCTGCAGACCCTGCGCACCTCAAGCCGGGGCCCTCTCTGCTCATTTGGGCCCGGTTTCTCTGGTCGAGGATGTCCTGTGGGTCCAGTACCCGTTTACTGCTCTGGTGGAAATACCAGGCACACTGAGGACAATAACGGAACAAGTGACTGGGGTTGTGTTGCAGATGGATATCAATGCTCCTGAAGACGGTCTCCTGCGTCTGATGCATGACCGCATAAAGTACTTGAATGATACTCTAACCCTGGCTTTGGAGAACTACGCAGCTCTTTCGTTTCCTAACCGTACTAAACGGGGCTTGATTGATGGGATTGGGCAACTTTCCGCATGTTGTTTGGAACCGCAATGGATGAGGATGTGGAGGAACAGCTGTATAGGTATAACCGTTTGGCTTCACTTGCTGCTACTCAACACAAAACCATTAGGATGAATTCCTTCCACATTTCCAGACTTGAGCATGCAGTACAGGATATTGCTTCTTATTCCCGAACCTTAGGCTCTTCCATTAATGAGTTGTGGACCGGCATGGCTAATATGTACCAAATGGAACTTGTTCTACAAACCTTGCCTGCCTTGGAGAGTGCAGTCAACTCTATCCTCCATACTAATGCTCTGGTAATACAGAATGTAGTGGATGCAGATTGTGGTAGGGTTACCTCTTCTCTTTTTCCTGTCAGGGATTTGCAAAAGGCTTTAAAAATAGGAGTAGAGAACCACCAACTAACACCTTTGTTTGACATGCATGCCATACACCACTACTATCCCTTGCTTGAGTCATTCCTGACGTCGGAAGCACATCAAAGGATGTGTTTGAGGTTTATCAGCTGGAACCTTTCCCTTTCTCAGTCAATAACTCGGTGATGGTGCTGGACTTACCTGCCACAGTGGTCTTAATTCGTAATGATCTATCGCTTTATGCAACGGGCCAGCCGTCAGACCTAGGGTCCTGCAAAACAGAGTATCACAATCTCTATTTTTGCTCAGCGTCACTCTTTGCATTCCTCCCGTTGACAGGTGGTATCTGCGAGGTGGTGATGACCCAGTCGGATGCTTCTAAAGCTCTAGAGACTTTTTTTTTTTTTTTTTTTTTTTACATTGCAGCCTATTGCGCCGGTAGGCTTCTTCCCGGTGGATCCTGATGGTCGGTCCAAGGCTTCTTTCCGGTAGGTCCTGATGGTCGGCCCAGCCCGTTCTGGCGCAGGCGAGTGTTTATAGTGGCGCCATCTTGCATTGGCTCATGCTGCCCTCCCAGAGCTCATCTTTGATCCTAGAATCTAGAGTCCGGGTTGATAGGTGGTCTTCTGGACAGCATGTGGGTAGTTTTAAGCCACTCGGCGGCGGCTGAAAAATCCCAGCTTGGTGGCACCGGGCGGGGATTGAACTCGCGTCCTCCTGAACACGAGGCCGTTACTTTGACGACTCAGCCACCGCCTGCCCCTATCGTCACGTCGCCCCTAAATCGCTTTTCCACAGGAGGTTCTCCGGATTTCACTACTTCTTTTTCACACTACCAGTGTTTGTGACAGTGGTCTGTCCCGAAGGTTCAACTTATAGAGAGGTTGCAGGTCACCTGGCGGTACGGGTGGCTTGTTCCCTACGTTCTGTCAATTTGACAACCTTTCCGGAGACGCTCCACCATGGATTTGCGGCCACAAATGCCATCCCAATCTATCCTATTGACAGTTTAGTGAATCTCACCTTTTCTAGAATGAAGTATGTGGCAAATAGCCTTTCCGAGCTAACCTTTTCAAATTTCTCGGAATTGGAGTCAGCTGTCCATGACTCTCTACCGGTTTACCTTGCCCCATATGTACATTACCCATCACTGATCTTGCCGGTGGTTCTTTTTATCATCATTGTCATCCCCCTGTTCTGCCTTGTTAAGCGGGCTCTGACTTTGTACAACCATCTTCAGGCAAGAGTTGCCCCACCGAGCTGAGTTCGTACGCGTTGTGACTCGAAGATTCAGTTTGTATCAAATCTTCTTCACGGATTTTTTTTTTCTTTTCTTATTACTATTCCACATAGCTCCGTTACCATGTATCCTAATGACAATTTAGTCATTTTTTTTTTTTTTAGGATGTATTTTGTAAATAACTATTCGAGCTATTGTTTTGTTTTCTCGGAATAGTGCTGAGCTTCCACGTCCACGACTCTAGCCCTGTTTACCTCGCCCTGTATGTACTTTGCCCATTTATTGTTACTTCCATGATTATTTTTCTTGTCATTGGCATTTCCCGATGTTGTATCGTTAGGCGGGCTCTGACTTGTATATATATATTTTTTTACATGCAACCATAATAGGCCCTCGTTTAACTAGTACACATTGTGCGACTGTAACATGGGTAGGTACACTGATTTTAAGGGTCGGATGAGCCGCGAGGTCGCGACTTTTTCCGTGACCGAGCGATGTAAGGTGTATATTATAAAAAAATGTGAATGTGTGAATGTATGTCGTATCGCCATGGCCCAGTGGCGCCAGGACGTTACACACAGACGCTACGTTGTGCTTAGGAGGTGCTCCTTGCCGTGGGAACGGTGCTGATTCAGCAAGCATGCTATCCGCTGGCCGCTCCTGTACCAAGAGAAGCCGGCAGATCAGAGCGGGCGGCGGACGAGGGCACAGGACTTCTCGGAGTGTGCGTACGACTTACGACTCGTCCACAAAATACTGTAACTATTCTGTGAATATATTTAAAAAGCAATACAACCATTTAATCAACCAGAGAGAGAGAGAGAGTAAATTAAGTGAACTCAAAGTGAACTTAACGGCTCCGCTCGGCCAACACATAACCCACATCACTTAACTAAAAGGCTATTGTGTTGTCTCACGTCTTCTATCAACTGGAGAAAGCAGGCAACGGTACACCGGACCTCACGTGAGATAACAGTTCGCGCCTTAATCAAAAACACACAAAAAAACAGCTAACAAAAAGGCTAACTGAACCCGAGTAAATCCCACAGTTTGGCTCTTAGCCGGTCCAGGACTCCCTTTCCTCCTCACCCTGATACTGCGGTCAGTGGAATACCGATCCCTAATTGCTCCTCACTGAAGTTGCTCGGAGTGACGTACCCTTGATCCCAAACTCACTTTTGAGTTGCACCTACGTTCACTTGCGTCGGCAGTTTCACAAAAAATTAGTTTGTTGCGCAAGTGCGTATGTATTCATCAATGATCTTCTTTCTATAACAAACTGCCCTATCCACACATACGCTGATGACTCCACTCTGCATTATTCAACTTCTTTCAAAAGAAGACCCTCTCAACAGGAATTACAAGACTCCAGGCTGGGGTTGCAGAACGCTTAACCTCAGACCTTGCTATCATTTCCGATTGGGGTAGAAGGAATCTTGTGTCCTTCAATACTTCAAAAACTCAATTTCTCCACCTGTGATCTCAACACAATCTTCCAATCACCTATCCCCTATTCTTCGACAACACCCAGCTGTCACCTTCTTCAACACTAAATATCCTCGGTCTATCCTTAACTCAAAATCTTAACTGGAAACTTCACATCTCTTCTCTCACTAAATCAGCTTCCTCGAGGTTGGGCGTTCTGTATCGTCTCCGCCAGTTCTTCTCCCCCGCACAGTTGGTATACATATACAGGGGCCTTGTCTCCTCTCGTATAGAGTATGCATCTCACGTGTGGGGGGGCTCCACTCACACAGCTCTTCTGGACAGAGTGGAGTCTAAGGCTTTTCGTCTCATCAGCTCTCCTCCTTTTACTGATAGTCTTCTACCTCTCAAATTCCGCCGCCATGTTGCCTCCCTTTCTATCTTCTATCGATATTTTCATGCTGACTGCTCTTCTGAACTTGCTAACTGCTTGCCTCCCCCCTCATGCGGCCCAGCCGCACACGACTTTCTACTCAAGCTCATCCCTTTACTGTCCAAATCCCTTTCGCACGAGTTAACCAGCATCTTCACTTTTTCATCCCTCACGCTGGTAAACTCTGGAACGATCTTCCTTCATCTGTATTTCCTCCTGCCTACGACTTGAACTCATTCAAGAGGAAGGCATCATGACACCTCTTCTCACGTAATTGACTGCTCTTTCGGCTACCTCTTCGGATTATTTACAGGAGCAGCGAGTAGCGGGCTTTTTTATTCCTGTTTCCTTTTTTGTGCCCTTGTGCTGTCTCCTTCGCTGTAAAAAAATTAAAAAAGAGCAGTCAGCTTTATTCCTCTGATGATGTTGTAAAAAAATGATTTTACTCTTTCATACTGCCTCATTTCGAGTACTGTCATTCCATTTGGATTTCTGCAGCTGAGTCTCACTTAAAGCTGTTGGATAGAGTGTTCAACCAGATTAAATTTCTTCTTCCGAGTCTCGAGATTAAACTTCGGCATCGCCGTTTAGTGGGATCATTGTCTTATTTTTCAAAATTATGTCTAATATCGACCACCCATTGCACCGTCGTTTGCCTGTTCTCTCACAACCATCGATACGACACTCCTTGGGGCTAAATGACCGTTCCTTGTCTGTCGATCGATGTAATGCATCACAATTTTCCCGGTGTTTCATCCCAGCGACCGTCACTCTGTGGAATACACTTCCTAATGTGATTATTAATTCTAGTAATTATTGTGAAACATTTAAAATACATGTGAATGCCTTTCTTCTCCCTTAGCTCGCTACCTACGACTACGAGATTTTTCTCCATCTTCCTATTCTTTGCTTTCTCCTTCATTCTGTATTTCCCGATATCGGTGAAGTGTCGTCCGTTGGGCCTTTTGGCTTATAGCATTCGTGCTTTCCGGTGGGTCACCTTCATTGATTCATATAATAATAATAATAATATAAAAAAAAACACGCCTCGGGGGAGGCGACGGTTGAATGTTGGCGTGCTTCGTGGCGTCCAGGAAGACGCATGTTCACATCACGCCCGCCGCTACGAACAAGCTGACATTTTTTCAATCACCGATGAGTGGTCACCCATCAACCCGGACTCTTAGATTCTCTCTAAAAGAGGACCAAAGATGAGCTCTGGGGAGCAGCAATGGCCAAGCAGGATGGCACCACTATAAACACTTGACTGCGCCATAATGGGGGAGGCGGTGGCTGAGTCGTCAAAGTAACGGCCTCGTGTTCAGGAGGACGCGAGTTCAATCCCCGCCCGGTGCCACCAAGATGGGATTTTTCAGCCACCGCCGAGTGGCTTAAAACTACCCACATGCTGTCCAGAAGACCACCTATCAACCCGGACTCTAGATTCTAGGATCAAAGATGAGCTCTGGGAGGGCAGCATGAGCCAATGCAAGATGGCGCCACTTTAAACACTCGCCTGCGCCAGAACGGGCTGGGCCGACCATCAGGACCTACCGGAAAAGAAGCCTTGGACCGACCATCAGGATCCACCGGGAAGAAGCCTACCGGCGCAATAGGCTGCAATGTAAAAAAAAAAAAAAAAAAAAATAACGGGCTGGGGCTTACCATCAGCCCCACCAAGAAAGACTACCGGTGTGGTGTCATGAGACATCCCAAGATCGTGAGACATCCCATCCTGAATACATACATGAATTTCGACACGGTACCATGTCTTTTGTCGACTGCTTGTCGGGATCTGTCCCACCCAAGTTTATTTTTGTTATTATGAAGGCAAATGATGACGCATGTATGTATATAATTACGATAGCAACAATCACTTCTTCTTGTGACCTGTTCCACTTTGCATCGCTTTTTAGGACCTCATTGGTACTTTTTTACACTTAGACGCTTCACTTAGTTACTCTGTGGTAGTAAAGAGTGGGTTCCGCGATGCGAAATTAAGGCTGGGATGTCTTAGGACACCGGATGACAGATGACACCACACCGGCGCCAGAGGCGAAACGTAAAACAAAATTATTCTAAGACGCTTTGGACTGTCACAACAACTATTTCCAAGGCCACAAAGATGATAGGTCGGGTTTTCAAGAGTGTTCCTCACGCTCATGGTACAGAAGCTTTGTCAAACTACCACCAGGGTCATAAAACTATACATGGAAATGCCCAACACAATGCCTACGAGTCATGTCGCATGCGTGTGATAGTGCATCGAAATGTCTATGAAGATTATATTACTATGACTTTTCATACAATCATCTCCCTTCCTCCTATTGGCTGTCCTCTTCCTCTTGAAAAGCCACCGCAGTATTGCTTCCCGTACTGTCTTCTGCCAATATTGTCAAGCTAACTGCTCCTCCGTCGCATTATTCTCAACTACTCTTTCGTCAGGTCACTCCAGGCTCTCTAGGTCTTGTAGTCGTATATATTCAGAGGTGTTACCGGCTTCACTATCGTCCCGCATCGTTCCCTTTTTAACCTTTCCTTCATCGTGTTCCCAAGCCTCCTATACACATCTACAGTTCTTATCCTCACTTCCCCAACCCTTTAACTAACTTATTTCATCGTTCCCTCTTCAACCTCTACTTCCTCGTGCTCCTCTGCCTCTTAAAATACATCTACAGTTCGTATCCGCACTCCTCTAACCCTTTAACTAACTTCTTTTATCGTTCCCTCTTCAACCTCTACTTCCTCGTGTTCCTCAGCCTCTTAAAACACATCTACAGTTCGTATCCTTACTCCTCTAACCATTTAACTAACTTCTTTCATCGTTCCATTTTCAACCTCAAGTTCCTCGTGTTCCTCAGCCCCAAAATACACATCTACAGTTCCTATCCTGATACACTTCTCATTCCTCTTGGTCACACGGACTAGCGCATTGTCGGGTACAAAGAGAGTTTTCTGCTGTTCAGTCTCTTCTACTTTTTCCGTTTGGATCTTCACCTCCTAAACACAGTTATCTACATTGCATATCTTATCACTTAGGTTCTATTGTTCATTCATTGCCTTCCTTCCTTCCGTTCTTCCTTCCTTCTTTCTTTCCCTTCTTTCTCTATTCCATCCTGTCATCCTTCCTACGCTCCGATATATCTTCCTATTTCTTTCTCTCCATTTTCAACCATTCTTTCTTCCGTCCTTCTTTCCTTACTTCTTTTTTTATTCTTTACCTTCCTCCTCTACCCCAAAACCTTTCTTCCATCTCTCCTTCCTTCTCTCCTTCCTTTCCTCCCTCCCCTCCTTCCTTCCCTCCTTCCTTCCTTCCTTCCGTCCTCTTCCTATTCTTCCCTTTTCTCCTTCCTCCCTTACTTCCTTCTGTGCTTTCTTTCTTCCTTGTCCCCCCCCCCCCACACACACACACACACATGCATATTCTATCAGTTTCCTAACGCAGGCACTCTATCTCTCTCCCTTCCTTCCTCTGTTATCTAAGGAACAGTTTGTCTATGTCTTTTAAACTTTTGGTGCGTGAAAGAGTTAACATTCCCGTTGTATAACACAAAGGCCATCTCTCTCTCTCTCTCTCTCTCTCTCTCTCTCTCTCTCTCTCTCTCTCTCTTATATATATATATATATATATATATATATATATATATATATATATTATAAAACCCATCACCCAAGGTATTCGTAAGCCTAACACACACACACACACACACACACACACACACACACACACACACTCCTCTCCTCCCTTCCCACTTTCCTTCAACGTTGGTTATTATAAGTGCAAAGAAAACGGATGGTAGGAAATTCTCTCTCTCTCTCTCCACAGTGCCACCGAGATTAATGATAAGTAGAAATAGTAATAAATGAGTTTTATAAGTGACAAATTAAAGGTGGATGCTATGTTGAGAAAACGCTATTAGGCTATAGGGAAGATTAAGATGAAAATACCATTGAGAAGAGGAAAAGGAGGAAGAGGATGAAAATAAAGGAAGGAAGGATGGAGTGATAGAAGGAAGGGAGTAATATAGGGAGGGAGAAAGAAGGAAGGAAGGATTAAGTAGAGGAGTAACAACATCAACAGTTTCCTGCCCCCGCCCTACCCCCGAGCACACCGGAACCTCGACTCACCCACAAAAAATCACCCACTACAACGGAAAAAAAACGATAGGTAAAAAAAATCTTTCATCAGCCAGTCACTCTCGGCACACACACACACACACACACACACACAGTTACTCTTTCAAGCCGATTACATAATTAGACTTTACACACACACACACACACGCACACACACACACTCTCTCCCCGATACAAGGTATTACGGAACGACCAGGCTATTATTTCACTCATGCCATTTATATATTATTAACTGGACATAATAACACACACACACACTTAGAACACTCGCCATACCTTTCGCTATCCTCGTCATCTAATATAAATGGTGAACGATGAGTGATGGCGAGGATTTCCAACGATTAACATAAGAAAGCTAAATCTCTTAACACACATAAACTACGGGAGGAAATGTCACAGAAAAGCTTAACACAGTCACCATACCTACCTATACCACTTTGAATGACGGCAAATACCGACGGATAAGTTATGGGGAGGATGTTGAACGCTTAACCCGTGGGCTTCGGCTATGGGAAAGCCGAAAAGTGGCCGAGAAACGGCATCAATACACTGCATTTTAAGAGTAAGAAAAGAGCATGGAACGTATCTCCGAGTACTCCTCTCATGACCATAAACCCGTTAAAAATATTTATTTGAACTCAAACTCCATTCTTGTTGGTTGGTGTTTGTTACAAAATAAACGCGTGGCATCTAGCCGAGAGTCGCTTGTTGTCTACTTTAGAGAATTTGACGAGATTACTGTTTGGATAGCTAATTCAGTCTGCCATGACCTTACAGCACCACCTATGACAAATAAGCCCACCTCAAGATCAATTACCCACCACAATGACCCAGGGCATGCATGGTGGGTTGCTCAATGCCGCCACCGCCTACAATTAGCTCGAATTAGGCGTTTTGAGCCGAGCCCCAAACGGGGTCCACCGTTTCAGTGGACCGACTCTGGGCCTCAAATGGGTCCGACGCTGCCGGGTTAAGACAAGAGAAATGAAATGCTCACTATGAACATAAACCAAGGGAGCCAATAACACAGGAGGGAAGCTGTGAACCCATCTTCCTCCACCTTAGTAACGCGTGATGGCTGACTTACCAGTGAGTTAAAATGGAGATGTTCATGGAGATAAGCAAATTACACAGCAACCATAGGAGTAAGTGACACATAGATAGGCTCAAAATATTCACCATACCTTCATCTATAGTCCTGACGGGCCGTGGAGGGTGATCGGTGACGGATGACGCGGATGACGAGCGATAAAGTTCACGACACTACACACGACAAAACACGCGCGAGAGACACCGCCGCCATTCTCTCAACACGATCCGCTTCCCCATACTTCCTCCCCTTATCTGGTCAAGAGCTGGTCAACTGAAGGTCTTTAGTCAGTCGAATAGAAAATCAGTTATAGTTTTAACCACGTAAAAGAATAGATTCCAGTACAACAAAGCTCGCGCCTCCTTACTTATGCCTAACAGGTGTTCATGGGTATTGTTAAAGTACGATGTGAAGCTGATGTATCATAGTTTCTCTTATTCTGTCCCCTTTGGGTTTGATTATTCTTAAAGTCAAAGCTTCAAAGGGTCGGCACGCAGCTCGACTCGCCTCAGTGCTGCCCTCTGGCGGTGCTGACGGGAACCGAGCCCCCGCCCATCTGCTGGCTGAAAGGTTGCCACTCGAAGGTGCCGCCTGTATTTAAAGCGAGGAGTGACGGGCCCGCTGTTACGGGCCGGATTTATACATATATTGGAATACTAAAGATTGAGGGTAATGCATTCTGCCGTAGGGAAGGATTAACATAAGAACATAAGAACGTAAGGAGTCTGCAAGAGGCCGATTGGCCTATACAAGGCAGCTCCTGTACACTCAACCCCACCTTACCTCACCATCCATGGCTTTATCTAACCTCTTCTTGAATGTATCTACGGTATTGGCACCCACAACATGGCTCCCAGGCCTGTTCCATTCATCCACCACTCTATTGGCGAACCATTTCTTGCCAATGTATTTGTTGAATCTGAATTTGTCTAACTTAAAACCATTGCTACGCGTCCTACCTGGCTCTTTTACTCTCAAAATCGTATTGACAATCCCTTTATTAAAGCCCTTCATCCATATATAGACTTCGATCAAGTTTCCTCGCAACCTTCGCCTTTCTAGAGTGTAGATTTAAATGCTTCAGCCTATCTTCATAAGGCAAGTTTCTCACCCCCTGAATCATCTTTGTCATCCTCCTCTGTACAGATTCTAACATATTGATATCCATTCTATAGTAGGGGGACCATAACTGAGCTACATAATCGAGATGAGGTCTAACTAGTGCTAAGTAAAGTTTGAGGATGACTTCAGCGCTCCTATTGCTTACGCTCCTTGAGATGAAACCCAGTACTCTGTTGGCACGATATTTAAGCCTGACTGCATTGAGCCCTAGGACGGAGGTCAGCGCTCACTAGGACTCCTAAGTCTCTCTCACTCCCAGACCTGCTTAGAGGAGTGTCATTTAAGAAGTAATTGTGTGAGGGATTATTCTAACCTACACTCAGAATGCTACACTTCCCGACATTGAATTCCATCTGTCACTTCCCCGCCCAATCATATAGTCTGTCAAGCTCATCCTGGAGAACGCTAGCGTCCCTGTCTGATTGGATTACTCTACCGATCTTGGTATCATCTGCGAACTTACTGACATCACTACTAATTCCTGTGTCCAAGTCATTGATGTAAATAATAAAAAAGCAGAGGCCCAATCACCGACCCTTGAGGGACTCCACTCGCAACACTGCCCCGTGCAGATTTTTTACCATTGATTTGCACTCTCTGGTTCCTACCACTAAGCCACACCCTGATCCAGTTCAAAACTTTCCCATCTACGCCGTGAGCCTGTAATTTTAGTTATAGCCGGTGATGAGGGACTTTGTCGAAAGCTTTACTGAAATCTAGATACAATATGTCATAGTTTTCATCTCGGTCAACATCAAGCGACATTACATGAAAAGAAAACATATAACCCGACATTACATGAAAAGAAAACATATCACACGACATTACATGAAAAGAAAACATATCACACGACATTACATGAAAAGAAAACATATCACACGACATTACATGAAAAGAAAACACATCACACGACATTATATGAAAAGAAAACATATCACACGACATTACATGAAAAGAAAACATATCACACGACATTACATGAAAAGAAAACATATCACACGACATTACATGAAAAGAAAACATATCACACGACATTATATGAAAAGAAAACATATCACACGACATTACATGAAAAGAAAACATATCACACGACATTACATGAAAAGAAAACATATCACACGACATTATATGAAAAGAAAACATATCACACGACATTATATAAAAAGAAAGCATACCACACGATATTACATGAAAAGAAAACATATCACACGATATTATATGAAAAGAAAACATATCACACGATATTATATGAAAAGAAAACATATCACACGACATTATATGAAAATAAAACATATCACACGACATTACATGAAAAGAAAACATATCACACGACATTATATGAAAAGAAAACATATCACACGACATTATATGAAAATAAAACATATCACACGACATTACATGAAAGAAAAACATATCACGACATTATATGAAGAAAACATACTACACTATATTACATGAAAAAAAATATCACACGACATTACATGAAAGAAAATATATCACGATATTACATGAAAAGAAAATATATCACACGACATTACATGAAAAGAAAACATATCACGACATTACATGAAAAGAAACATATCACGACATTATATGAAAAGAAAATATATCACACGACATTACATGGAAAGTAAACATATCACACGACATTACATGAAAGGAAAACATATCACACGATATTATATGGAAAGAAACATATATCACACGAAATTATATGAAAAGAAAAAATATCACACGACATTACATGAAAAGAAAACATATCACACGACATTACATGAAAAGAAAACATATCACACGACATTATATGAAAAGAAAACATATCACACGACATTATATGAAAAGAAAACATATCACACGACATTACATGAAAAGAAAATATATCACACGACATTATATGAAAAGAAAACATATCACACGACATTATATGGAAAGAAAACATATCACACGACATTACATGACAAGAAAACATATCACACGACATTATATGAAAAGAAAACATATCACACGACATTATATGAAAAGAAAACATATCACACGACATTATATGAAAAGAAAACATATCACACGACATTACATGAAAAGAAAACATATCACACGACATTATATGAAAACATATCACACGACATTACATTAAAACAAAACATTTCACACGACATTATATGAAAAGAAAACATATCACACGACATTATATGAAAAGAAAAAATATCACACGACATTATATGAAAAGAAAACATATCACGACATTATATGAAAAGAAAACATATCAAATGACATTACATGAAAAGAAAACATATCACACGACATTATATGAAAAGAAAACATATCACACGACATTATATGGAAAGAAAACATATCACACGACATTATATGAAAATAATACATATCGACATTATATGAAAATAGAACATATCACACGACATTACATGAAAAGAAAACATCACACGACATTATGAAAGAAAACATATCACACGACATTACATGAAAGAAAACATATCACACGACATTACATGAAAGAAAACATATCACGACATTACATGAAAGAAAAACATATCACACGACATTACATGAAAGAAAACATATCACACGACATTATATGAAAGAAAACATATCACACGACATTACATGAAAAGAAAACATATCACACGACATTACATGAAAAGAAAACATATCACTGACATTACATGAAAAAAACATATCACACGACATTATATGGAAAGAAAAAAATATCACACGACATTACAAGAAAAGAAAACATATAACACGACATCATATGAAAAGAAAACATATCACACGACAATATATGAAAATAGAACATACACGCATTATATGAAAAGAAAACATACCACACGACATTACATGAAAAGAAACCATATCTGCCATTACATGAAAGAAAACATATCACACGACATTATATGAAAAAACATATCACACGACATTATATGAAAAGAAAACATACACACGACATTACATGAAATAGAACATATCACACGACATTATGAAAGAAAACATCTCACACGACATTACTATGAAAGAAAACATATCACAAGACATTACATGGAAAGAAAACATATCACACGACATTACATGAAAAGAAAACATATCACACGACATTACATGAACAGAAAACATATCACGACATTATATGAAAGAAAACATATCACACGACATTACATGAAAAGAAAACAAATCACACGACATTATATGGAAACGAAACATATCACACGACATTATATGGAAAGAAAACATATCACACGACATTAGAAAGAAAACATATCACACGACATTACATTGAAAAGAAAAACATATCTTATATGAAAACGACATTATATGAAAAAACATATCACGACATGAAAGAAAACATATCACGACATTACATGAAAAGAAAACATATCACACGACATTACATGAAAAGAAACAAATCACACGACCTTACATGTAAAGAAAACATATCACACGACATTACATGAAAATAAAACATATCTCACGACATTATATGAAAGAAACATATCACACGAAATTATATGAAAAGAAAACATATCACACGACATTACATGAAAAGAAAACATATCGCACGACATTACATCTTCACCGAAACATATCACACGACATTATATGGAAATAAAACAAATCACACGACATTACATGGAAACAAACATATCACACTACATTATATGGAAAGAAAACATATCACGACATTATATGAAAATAAAACATATCACACGACATTACAAACATATCACACTACATTATATGGAAAGAAAACATATCACACGACATATCCTCCTCGTCGTGGCTGCTGCTCTCCGTCGGCGTGGTTGCTGCTCCTCCTCGTCGTGGCTGCCAAGCGTTCTCCTTCATCGTCGGTTGCTGTTCCCTCCGTCGTCGTGGCTGCCCTTCCGCTGCGTCGTGGCTGCTGCTCCCTTCCTCGTCGTGGTCAAGCGCCCCTCCGTCGTCGTGGCTGCTGCTCCTCGTGTTTAGCTCCACTCGTCGTGGCTGCTGCTTCCTCCTCGTCGTCGGTTGCCAGTTCTCCGTCGTCGTGGCTGCTGGCCTCCTCCCCGTCGGCTGCTGCCCCCTCCCTCGTCGTGGCTGCTGCTCCCTCCGTCGTCGTGGCTGCTGCTCCCTCCCCTCGTCGTGGCAGCCCACAGCTGTCCTAGCCCCTCCCCTCGTCGTCGTGGCTGCTGTCTTTCACGTCGTGCTTCTGCACTCCGTCGTCGTGGCTGCTGCTCCTCCATCGTCGTGGCTGCTGCTCCTCTCTGTCGTCGTGGCTGCTGCTCTCCCCCTCCCTCGTGGGCGCTGCTCCTTCCGTCGTGGCTGTTCCCTCCCCGTCGTGGTTGCCCTCCTTCGTCGTGGCTGCTGTTCCCACCCTGGTCGTGGTTGCTGCCCTTCCTTCGTCGTGGCTGCTGTTCCTCCTCGTCGTGGCCGCTGCTCCCTCCTCGTCGGCTGCAGCTCCTCCTCGTCGTGGCTGTTGTTCCCTTCTGTCGTCGTGGCTGCAGTTCCCTTCGTCGTCGTGGCTGCTCCTCTCCGTCGTCGTGGCTGCTGTTCCCTTCGTCGTCGTGGCTGCTGCTCCCCTCCTCGTCGTGGCTGCAACTGCTGCCCTCCGTCGTCGTGGCTGCTGCCCCTCCGTCGTCGTAGGGCTGCTGCTCCTCCATCGCTGTCGTGGCTGCTGCTCCCTCCGTCGTCGTGGCTGCTGCTCCTCCGTCGTCGTGGCTGCTGCTCCCTCCGTCGTATGCTGTCTCTCCGTCGTCGTGGCTGCCCTCCCTCGTCGTGTAGGCTGTTGTTCCCTCTTCGTGGCTGTAGCCATCGTCGTGTCGGCTGCTGCTCCTCCGTCGTCGTGGCTGCTGCTCCCTTCCTCGTCGTGGCTGTTGCTCCTCCATCGTCGTGGCTGCTGCCCTCCCTGTCGCTGCAGCTCCTCGTCGTGGCTGCTGCTCCTCTCGTCGGGCTCAGCCCCGTCGTGGCTGCTGCTCTCTTCCCGTCGTGGCTGCAGCCCTCCTCGTCGGCTGCAGCCCTCGTCGTGGCTGCAGCCCTCGTCGTGGCTGTTGTCTTCCCCTCGTCGTGGCTGCAGCTGCCTCCTCGTCGTGGCTGCTGCTGCTCTCCTCCGTCGTCGTGGCTGCTGCTCCTCCGTCGTCGTGGCTGCTGCTCCTCCGTCGTCGTGGCTGCTGCTCCTCTCCGTCGTCGTGGCTGTTGTTCTCTGTCGTGGCTGTTAGTTCTTCCATCAGTCGTGGGCTGTTGCTCCCCTCCTGTCGTTGTGGCTGTTGCCCTCCGTCGGCGTGGCTGCTGCTCCTCCCTGTCGGCTGTTGTTCCTCCGTCGTCGTGGCTGCAGCTCTTCCTCGTCGTGGCTGCAGCTCCTCTTCCTCGTCGTGGCTGCAGCCTCCCATCGTCGTGGCTGCAGCCCTCCCTCGTCGTGGCTGCTGCTCCCTTCTGTCATCGTGGCTGTAGCCTCCATCGTCGGGCTGCAGCCCTCGTCGTGGCTGCTGCCCTCCGTCGTCGTGGCTGCAGCCCCTCCCCTCGTCGTGGCTAAGGTTGCCCTCCCATCGTCGTGGCTATGCCCCTCCAATGTCGTGGCGCTGCTCCCTCCATCGTCGTGGCTGCTGCCCTCCCTCGTCGTGGCTGCTGCTCCCCTCCGTCGTCGTGGCCAGCTGCCCTTTCTGTCGGTTGCTGCTGCCCTCCGTCGTCGTATAAGCTGCTCCTTCGTCGTCGTGCTGCTGTTCTCCATCGTCGTTATTATTGCTGCCCTCCGTCGTTGCTGCTGCTCCCTTCGTCGTCGTGGCTGCTGCTCTCCATCGTCGTGGCTGCTGCTCCCTTCGTCGTCGGGGCTGCTGCCCTCCGTCGTCGTTGCTGCTGCTCCCTCCTTCGTCGTGGCTGCTGCTCCATCCCTCGTCGATTCTGCTGCTCCCTCCCTCGTCGTTGCTGCTGCTCCTTACGTCGTCGTGGCTGCTGTTCCTCCTCGTCGTGGCTGCAGCCCTCCTCGTCGTGGCTGTTGCTCCCTCCGTCGTCGTGGCTGCTGCTCCCTCCGTCGTCGTGGCTGCTGCTCCTTCCGTCGTCGTGGCTGCTGCTCCATCCGTCGTCGTGGCTGCTGCTCCATCCGTCGTCGTGGCTGCTGCTCCGTCCGTCGTCGTGGCTGCAGCTCCCTCCCTCGTCGTGGCTGCTGCTCCCTCCGTCGTCGTGGCTGCTGCTCCCTCCGTCGTCGTGGCTGGTGCTCCCTCCATCGTCGTGGCTGTTGTTCCCTCCGTCGTCGTGGCTGCTGCTCCCTCCACTGTCGTGGCTGCTGCTCCCTCCGTCGTCGTGGCTGCTGCTCCCTCCGTCGTCGTGGCTGCTGCTCCCTCCGTCGTCGTGGCTGCTGCTCCCTCCACTGTCGTGGCTGCTGCTCCCTCCGTCGTCGTGGCTGCTGCTCCTTCCGTCGTCGTGGCTGCTGCTCCCTCCGTCGTCGTGGCTGCTGCTCCCTCCACTGTCGTGGCTGCTGCTCCCTCCGTCGTCGTGGTTGCTGCTCCCTCCGTCGTTGTGGCTGCTGCTCACTCCGTCTCCGTGGCTACTTCTCCCTCCCACGGCGAGGCTACTGTTCCTCCTCCTCGTCGTGGCTGCTGCTCCATCACTCGTCGTGGCTGCTGCTCTTTCGTCTTCGTCGTCTTCTTCTTCGTCTTCTTCTTCATCTTCTTTTTCGTCGTCTTTTCCTCGTCCTCTTCTTCGTCTCCTTCTTCGTCCTCCTCTTCGTCGTCTTCTTCCTCGTCTTCTTTTTCGTAGTCTTCTTCGTCTTCTTCGTCGTGTTCTTCGTCGTCTTTTTCTTCAACTACTTCTTCGTCTACTTCTTCTTCTTCGTCTTCTTCTTCTTCTTCGTCTTCTTCTTCGTGGTCGAGTTGGTTTGTAATTTTTTGTTTTATCTATTTTTTTTTTCTTTTTTGCTCTGGTCGAGTTGGTTTGTATTTTTTTGTTTTATCTTTTTTTTTGGCTCTGGTCGAGTTGGTTTGTATTTTTTTGTTTTATCTTTTTTTTTTGGCCCTGGTCGAGTTGGTTTGTATTTTTTTGTTTTATCTATTTTTTTTTTGTGCTCTGGTCGAGTTGGTTTGCATTTTTTTGTTTTATCTATTTTTTTCTTCTTTTTTGCTCTGGTCGAATTGGTTTGTATTTTTTAGTTTTATCTTTTTTTTTGGCTCTGGTCGAGTTGGTTTGTATTTTTTTGTTTTACCTTTTTTTTTTTTTTATCTGGTCGAGTTGGTTTGTATTTTTTTGTTTTACCTTTTTTTTTTTTTTCCTCTGGTCGAGTTGGTTTATATTTTTTTGTTTTATTTATTTTTTTTTCTTTTTTGCTCTGGTCGAGTTGGTTTGTATTTTTTTTTTTTTTTGGCTCTGGTCGAGTTTTTTTTTTTTTTTTTTTTATCTGGTCGAGTTGGTTTGTATTTTTTTGTTTTATTTTTTTTTTATTTTTTGCTCTGGTCGAGTTGGTTTGTATTTTTTTTTTTTTTGGCTCTGGTCGAGTGTTTTTTTGTTTTTGATCTGGTCGAGTTGGTTTGTATTTTTTTGTTCTATCTTTTTTTTTTTGGCTCTGGTCGAGTTGGTTTGTATTTTTTAGTTTTATCTTTTTTTTTCGCTCTGGTCGAGTTGGTTTGTATTTTTTTGTTTTTTCTAATTTTTTTTTTTTTTTTGCTCTGGTCGAGTTGGTTTGTATTTTTTTGTTTTATCTATTTTTTTTTCTTTTTTGCTCTGGTCGAGTTGGTTTGTATTTTTTTTTTTCTTTTTTTTTTGCTCTGGTCGAGATGGTTTGTATTTTTTTGTTTTATCTTTTTTTCTTTTTTGCTCTGGTCGAGTTTATTTTTATTTTTATTTTTTCATTTTTTTCTCTGGTATTTTTTTTTTTATATATATTTTCTTTTACTTTTTTTTATTACTCTTTCTTTGTCTTGGTGCTGAGTCGACTATTTTTGTGTCTTTTTTGTGTTTTACATTTTTTTGGATTTTCTCTGTTTCGTGTTTGGTTGTGAGTTGATTTTTTCTAAATGTTTAACCTTTTTTTTCTCTCTCTCCTTTTTGTTTCTTGATGCTGAGACGATGTTTTTTTATTTTTTTTATTATACATTGCTTTTCTATTTTTGGGGCTCTTTTTACAATGCCGGGAAGGGGCACGCTGGAAACTCCTGCATGGCGGCCGACGCTTCGAGGCCCCGCTCATGCTGCTGAAGGCGTGAAGCGCCTTTTCCTGAAGGGACCGCCACCCTTAGTGCCGGGAACTCAGACGGAGCACGACACCGCTCTGTTTCCCGTCTTCGTGCGGCGCGTATTGTTACCAGTGTTGAGATTTAGCGCCTCACCTCTGACTGCCGACGGCGTTTTGGGAAGCTTATAATTTTTACTGCTCCCGCTCCTTCCGGTACCACGAGGCGATCAGGGATGCCGCTCGCCCCCCTGGCTGAGCAAAGCGACCCCCGAGGCTCTTGGTTCCGGTGATTGGGTGGGCCATTCCTCTCTCTGGTATTTACACATAGGGCTCGATTCAACACATCACCTCGGATTCGAGTAAGCCGTTTTGGGGACCTTGGAGTTGACATTGCACCCCCCCGAGTCTAGAGCTGGTTGACCGCGCGGCCCGTGACGACCCACAGAGACTGATGGGGCTGCCGCAAAATGTGGAACGTTTTCTCTCTCTCTCTCTCTCTCTCTCTCAATCAATGTGTTACTCACTCTCTCATTGCCACACCCACTCACTAGCTTGTCTTGCTGTGCGTGTGCTGCTCCGACGCTGACACACACACACACACACACACACACACACACACACACACACACACACACACACACACACACACACACACACACACACACACACAATTCCTCGGATAATTGTGAACAGGAAGGACTCAAGACGCTGCTGCTGCCCCCTATGTCCCTGCCCCCTTCTTCTCCTCCTCCTCGTCTTGGTCTTAGAGAGGAAGTTGGAGGAGAAGGGGAAGTGAAGCTCGTCAGTTTGAAAGGAGAAATGGATGATTTAGGGCAGTGAAGGTGTTATGGGTAGATCAGGATGAGGATGTGGATATGAAAGGGGTAAGGAGTACATAACGAGGAGAAGGAGGAGGAGGAGGAGGAGGAAGAGGGGAGAGGGAGGAAAGCCCGGTAGGATCAGCTGGAGATAGGAAAGGTTAGGTTGTCTTAAAAGGCAGAGGGGAAGGATGACGTGAGGACACTAAGGGAATAGGAAGGATGAGGGGAGAGGGAATGGATGAAGATACGAAGAAGAGGAAGAGAAGCTGCAAAGGAAAGAGGATGAATAGGAGCAGAGAGGAAAGGTAAACGTAAGGATGAAAGGAAGAGAAGTAAAATGAAGAGAAGAGGAGGAGGAGAAGGAGGAGGAGGAGGAAGAGGAGGAAGAAGAGGAGGAGGAGGAGGAGGCAAGGTAGCAAGTTTACCTTAATTACAGAGATGACTTAATGAGCGAGATGAGTTGCCGAGGTGACACACACTAGCAGGTGAGTGTTAATTAGGAGAGAGAGAGAGAGAGAGAGAGAGAGAGAGAGAGAGAGAGAGAGAGAGAGAGAGAGAGAGAGAGAGAGAGAGAGAGAGAGAGAGAGAGAGAGAGAGAGAGAGAGAGAGAGAGAGAGAGAGAGAGAGAGAGAGAGAGAGAGAGAGAGAGAGAGAGAGAGAGAGCATTGTGGTAAAAATGGATGAATTCAACCAAGAATTATCTAAAGATATATCTAGTGTTAGGGATCGATGAGGTTGAAGCAAGGGCTGAGAAGGTGCAGGAGGAGCTGGGATCAGTTGCTGACGCGGTTCGTGCAGTCAAGGCAAATCTTAGTTGGGCTGAGGTGGCGAAGAGAGACAGGGAAGTCAGGAAGAAGCTCTTGTTGTGGAAGCTTCTAACCAGGAAAAGAAAACAACAGATATGAAGGATGAAGTCTCCCAGTCATTGAATGGCATTCACATAACTGATTCAAGATTCACAAATGGAGGTAATATTGTCATGAACTCTGACAATGAGAACACAAGGGATGAGGCTGCTCAACGATTGGTGTCTTAGTACCAAGAGTGTTGGAAAGATGAAACCAGAGACAATGACATGCAATGTTGAAAGTGAGGAGTCCAAGGAAAAAATAAAGGAGGCCATCTTAGACTGCAATGAGTTCTTACACACAATTGAGGGTGTTGAGAATAAGATTGAGCTGTTTTTTAGTAAGCCTGCAGCTGGCGGCACAATGCACTACATTCTGAGGTGTGATCCAACTGTGAGAGAGCTGACTCACAAGAATCATGACAAGTTGAAATTAGAATGGAGAATATAAACAGGGAGAGACAGATTCCGTGCAATTAGATGCAATCATTGTCAGAGATACGGCCATTTTGAGGTCATCTGTACTGTTACGAGCAATGGAAAGGCCCAAAAATGTTTCAAATGCACTGACGATCACAAATCGAAGGATTGCGTTGAAGGATTGTGTGAGGTACAAGAAGCCTGAAATCAACCACTCAGTGAATGATCAGTGTTGTGTAGTACTTCAAACCGAAATTGAGAGAATTCGTAACATTACCGATCATGGCTATTAATTAGTGTCTGTACTCAAGGACAAATTGTGTGTTAAATGTTCAGTGTGTTGGAAATAATTTAGTGTGAACCCAAACACGGCCAAGTGACTTTGATGATGCCAAGTTTTATCAAAAGGACATCAGTAGGCTATTCATGAAAGCAATCACGACTCACTCACTCACTACGACGTTGTGAATAAGTGCATCGGGGATTGTTATCGAGGCTAAGATCGTAATTGTTGACGGCCTCGCAGAGCCATGCACCAGCAGCGGAGCGGGGCCTGAAACCTCATCAACGGTAAACGGTAAACGGAGAAGAGAGAAGAGAGATTGAAATAAGGAGAAAAAGATAAAAACATCGAATAAGACAAAATGAGAAAAAAAAGAAAGAAAGGATGAAAGAAAGAATCTAAGTAAAAGAAAAAGGAGGAAAGATACAAATTAAGAAAGGGAGGGAAGAAGGAAGGAAGGAAGGAAGGAAGGAGAATAAGATAGTTAATGGGATAAATAATTGAAGGAAGGATATTTAGAAAAGAAGACATGGGAATATGAATAACGTTCCAAGGAATGATGCAGAAAGATAGGGAGAACAAAATAGAGGTCACGACTATTTCATGAGCTAGTCTATAAGAGAGAACTAAAACGATGAATAACTGTGAGGTAAAGACAGCAAGGCGAGGAAAACAGGGATTTGTATATCATGAGGTAGAGAGAGAAATGAGGAACAGCTGAGAGGATTAAAAGCTTATAAGAAGAGGAGGTGATGGTGGAGGAGGACGAGGAGGAGGAGGGAAAAAAAAATTTACAAAAAATATGGGGAAGAGAAGGTAAAGGAAGGATGGGAAGGGAAGGAAGGGAAAGGAAGGGAAAGGAGTGAAGGAGGGAAAAGGAAGGAAAGAAAAGGAAGGAAGAAGAAGGGAAGGAAGAAGAAAATCAGAAAAAAATATGATAATAAAAATAATAATAATAATAATAATAATAATAATAATAATATAAATAATAAAAATAATATTAGTATAAATAATAATAATGATAGTAATAATAGTATTAATAATAATAATAATAATAATAATAATAATAATAATAATAATAATAATAATAATAATAATAATAATAATAATAATAATAATAATAATAATAATAATAATAATAATAATAATAATAATAATAATAATAATAATAATAATAATAATAATAATAATAATAATAATAATAATAATAATAATAATAATAATAATAATAATAATAATAATAATAATAATAATAATAATAATAATAATAATAATAATAATAATAATAGTTATAATAAAAATTAAAATTACTATTATTATTAGCAAATGAAAGCACAATGATATTGAGGAGCAGATGAAAGCACCTTGATACTGAGGACCAGAAGAAAGCACCTTGATATTGAGGACAAGATGAAAGCACCTTGACATTGAGGAGCAGATAAAAGCACATCGATATTGAGGAGCAGATGAAAGCAAATCGATATTGAGGAGCAGATGAAAGCACCTTGATATTGAGGAGGAGAAGAAAGCACCTTGATATTGAGGAGCAGATGAAAGCACCTTGATATTGAGGAGCAGATAAAAGCACATCGATATTGAGAAGCATATGAAAGCACCTTGATATTGAGGAACAGAAGAAAGCACCTTGATATTGAGGAGGAGATATAAACAGCTCCGTATTGAGGAGCAGACGAAAGCACCTCGATATTGAGGAGCAGATGATAGCACCTCGATATTAAGGAGCAGATGAGAGCACCTTCATATTAAGGAGCAGATGAAAGCACATCGATATTGGGGAGCAGATGATAGCACCTCGATAATGATGAGCGGATGAAAGCACATCGAAATTGAGGAGAAGATGAAAGCACCTCGATATTAAAGAGCAGGTGAAAGCACATCGATATTGGGGAGCAGGTGAAAGCACCTCGATATTAAGGAGCAGGTGAAAGCACCTCGATATTGAGGTGCAGATGAAAGCACCTTGATATTGAGGAGCAGATGAAAGCACTTCGATATTGAGGAGCAGGTGAAAGCACCTCGATATTGAGGAGCAGATGAAAGCACGTTGATATTGTGGAGCAGATGAGAGCACCTCGATATTGAGGAGCAGATGAAAGCACTTTGATATTAAGGAGCAGATGAAAGCACCTTGATATAGAGAAACAGATGAAAGACCTCGATATTGATGAGCAGATGAAAGCACCTCGATATTGAGGAGCAGAAGAAAGCAACTCGATATTGAAGAACAGATGAAAGCACCTCGATATTGATGAGCTGATGAAAGCACCTCGATATTGAGGAGCAGATTAAAGCACCTCGATATTGAGGAACAGATATAAGCACCTTGATATTGAGAAGCAGGTGTAAACAGGTCCATATTGAGGAGCAGATGAAAGCAACTCTATATTGAGGAGCAGATGATAGCACCTCGATATTGAGGAGCAGGTGAGAGCACCTTGATATTGAAGAGCAGATGTAAACAGCTCCATATAGAGGAGCAGATGAAAGCACCTCGATATTAAGGAGCAGATGAGATCACCTTGATATTGAGGAATCAGATGAAACCATATCGATATTGGGGAGCAGATGAAAGCACATTGATATTGAGGAATCAGATGAAAGCATATCGATATTGGGGAGCAGATGAAAGCACATTGATATTGAGGAATCAGATGAAAGCATATCGATATTGGGGAGCAGATGATAGCGACTCTATAATGATGAGAAGAGGAGAGCACCTCGTTATTGAGGAGCAGATGAAAGCACCTCGATATAGAGGAGCAGATGAAAGCACCTCGATATTGATGAGCAGGTGAAAGCACCTCGATATTGAAGAGCAGATGAAAGCACCTTGATATTGAGGAGCAGATATAATTACTTCGATATTGAAGAACAGGTGAAAGCACATTGAAATTGAGGAGCAGATGAAAGCACCTTGATACTGAGGAGCAGATGAGAGCACCTCGATATTGAGGAGCAGATGAGAGCACCTCGGTATTGAGGAGCAGATGAAAGCACATCGATATAGAGGAGCAGATGAAGGCACCTTGATATTGAGGACCAGATGAAAGAACCTCGATATTGAGGAGCAGATGAAAAGAATTCGATATTGAGGAGCAGGTGAAAGCACATCGATATAGAGGAGCATATGAAAGCACATCCATATTAAGGAGCAGATGAAAGCACCTTCATATTGAGGAGAAGATGAAAGCACCTCTCGATACTGAGGAGCAGATGAAAGCACCTGGTTATTGAGCAGCAGACGAAAGCACCTCGATATTGAGGAGTAGATGAAAGCACCTCGACATTGAGGAGTACATAAAAGCACCTCGATATTGAGTACCAAGTGAGAGCACATCGAAATTGGGGAGTAGATAAAAGCACCTCGATATTGAGTACCAATTGAAAGCACCTCGATATTAAGGAGCAGGTGAAAGCAACTGATATTGAGGAGGTGAAAGTACCTCGATGTTGAGGAGCAGGTGAAGGCAAATCGATATTGAGGAGCAGGTGAAAGCAAATCGAAGTTGAGGAGCAGGTGAAGGCAAATCGATGTTAAGGAGCAGGTGAAGGCAAATCGATGTTGAGGAGCAGGTGAAAACAAATAGATATTGAGGAGCAGGTGAAAGCAAATCGATATTGAGGAGCAGGTGAAAGTACCTCAAAATTAAGAAGCAGGTGAAAGTACCTCGATATTGAGAAGCAGGTGAAAGTACCTCAAAATTAAGAAGCAGGTGAAAGTACTCGATATTGAGTAGCAGGTGAGAGTATCTCAAAATTAAGAAGCAGGTGAAAGTACCTGATATTGAGAAGCAGGTGAAAGCAAATCGATATTGAGAAGCAGGTGAAAGCATATCGATATTAAGAAGCAGGTGAAAGCACCGCAATATTGAGGAGCAGATGAAAGCACATCGGTATTGAGGAGCACATGAAAGCACATCGATATTGAGGAGCAGGTGAAAGCACCTCAATATTAAGAAGCAGGTGAAAGCACATCGATATTGAGGAGCAGGTGAAACCACCTCGATATTGAGGAGCAGATGAAAGCACATCGATATTGAGGAGCAGGTGAAACCACCTCGATATTGAGGAGCAGATGAAAGCACATCGATATTGAGGAGCAGGTGAAACCACCTCGATATTGAGGAGCAGATGAAAGCACCTCAATATTGAGAAGCAGGTGAAAGCAAATCGATATTGAGGAGAAGGTGAAAGCACATCGATATTAAGGAGCATTTAAAAGCACATCTATATTGAGAAGCAGGTGAAAGCAAATCGATATTGAGGAGTAGGTGAAAGCACCTTGATATTGATGTGCAGATGAAAGCACCTTGATATTGAGGAGCAGATAAAAGCACCTTGAAACTGAGCAGCAGGTGAAAGCATATCGGTATTGTTTGACGGATGAGAGCACCTTGATATTGAGAAACAGATGAAAGCACCTTGATATTGAGGACCAGGTGAAAGCACATCGATATTGAGGAGCAGGTGAAAGCACATCTATATTGAGGAGCAAGTGAAGGCTCATTGATATTGAGGAACAAATGAAAGCACCTCGATATTGAGAAGCAAGTGAAAGCACCTTGATATTGAGGAGCAGGTGAAAGCACCTTGTTATTGAGGAGGAGATGAAATCACCTTGATATTGAGGAACACATGATACCACCTCGATATTGAGGAGCAGATGAAAGCACCTCGATATTTTGGAACAGATGAAAGCACCTCGATATTGAGGAGCAGATGAAAGCACCTTGTTATTGAGGAGGAGATGAAAGCACCTCGATATTGAGGAGCAACTGAAAGCACCTGGATATTGAGGAGCAGATGAAAGCACCTCGATATTGATGAGCAGATGAAAGAACCTCGATAATGAGTAGCAGATGAAAGCACATCGATATTAAGGAGCAGAAGAAAGCACCTTCATATTGAGTAGCAGAAGAAAGCACCTTGATATTGAGTAGCAGAAGAAAGCACCTTGATATTGAGGAGCAGATGAAAGCATCTCTATATTATGGAGCAGATGAAAGCACATCGATATTGAGGAGCAGATGAAAGCACCTTGATATTGAGGAGCAGAAGAAAGCACCTTGATATTGAGGAGCAGATGAAAGCACCTTGATATTGATGAACAGATGAAAGCACCTATATATGGAGGAGCAGATCAAAGCACCTTGAAATTGAGGAGCAGGTGAAAGCACATCGATATTGTGGGCGGATGAAAGCACCTTGATATTGAGGAGCAGGTGAAACCACATCGATATTGAGGAGCAGGTGAAAGCACCTCGATATTGGGGAGCGGGTGAAAGCACTTTGATATTGAGGAAAAAATAATAGCACCTCGATATTGAGGAACAGATGAAAGCACCTCGATATTGAGGAGCAAGTGAAAGCACATTCATATTGAGGAGCAGATTCAAGCCCCTCGATATTGAGGAGCAGATAATAGCACCTCGATGTTGAGGAGCAGATGAAAGCACATCGATATTGAGGAGCAGATGAAAGCACCTCGATATTGAGGAGCAGATGAAAGCACATCGATATTGAGGAGCAGATGAAAGCACCTCGATATTGAGGAGCAGATGAAAGCACATCCATATTGAGGAGCAGATGAAAGCACCTCGATATTGAGGAGCAGATGAAAGCACCTTGATATTGAGGAGCAGATGAAAGCACATCGATATTGAGCAGATGAAAGCACATCGATATTGAGGAGCAGATGAAAGCACCTTGATATTGAGGAGCAGATGAAAGCACCTCGATATTGAGGAGCAGATGAAAGCACCTTGATATTGAGGAGCAGATGAAAGCACATCGACATTGAGGAACAGATGAAAGCACCTTGATATTGAGGAGCAGAAGAAAGCACCTTGATATTGAGGAGCAGATGAAAGCACCGCGATATTAAGAGCAGATGAAAGCACCTCGATATTGAGGAGCAGATGAAAGCACCTTGATATTGAGGAGCAGATGAAAGCACCTCGATATTGAGGAGCAGATGAA
Source organism: Eriocheir sinensis (assembly GCF_024679095.1). Lineage (NCBI taxonomy): Eukaryota > Metazoa > Arthropoda > Malacostraca > Decapoda > Varunidae > Eriocheir > Eriocheir sinensis. Next base: position 452,745 of record NW_026111564.1, on the reverse strand, counting down.
AGCACCTCGATATTGAGGAGCAGATGAAAGCACCTCGATATTGAGGAGCAGATGAAAGCACCTCGATATTGAGGAGCAGATGAAAGCACCTTGATATTGTGGAGCAGATGAAAACACCTCGATATTGAGGAGCAGATGAAAGCACCTCGATATTGATGAGCAGATGAAAGCACCTCGATATTGAGGAGCAGATGAAAGCACTTCGATATTGAGGAGCAGTTGAAAGCACCTCGATATTGAGGAGCAGGTGAAAGCACATCGATATTGAGGAGCAGGTGAAAGCATCTCGATATTGAGGAGCAGATGAAAGCACCTCGATATTGAGGAGCAGATGAAAGCACCTCGATATTGAGGAGCAGATGAAAGCACCTCGATATTGAGGAGCAGATGGAAGCACCTCGATATTGAGGAGCAGATGAAAGCACCTCGATATTGAGGAGCAGATGAAAGCACCTTGATATTGAGGAGCAGATGAAAGCACCTCGATATTGAGGAGCAGATGAAAGCACCTCGATATTGAGGAACAGATGAAAGCACCTTGATATTGAGGAGCAGATGAAAGCACCTCGATATTGAGGAGCAGATGAAAGCACCTCGATATTGAGGAGCAGATGAAAGCACCTCGATATTGAGGAACAGATGAAAGCACCTCGATATTGAGGAGCAGATGAAAGCACCTCGATATTGAGGAGCAGATGAAATCACCTCGATATTGAGGAACAGATGAAATCACCTCGATATTGAGGAACAGATGAAAGCACCTCGATATTGAGGAACAGATGAAAGCATCTTGATATTGAGGTGCAGATGAAATCACCTCGATATTGAGGAACAGATGAAAGCACCTCGATATTGAGGAGTAGATGAAAGCAGCTCGATATTTAGGGGGAGATAATAGGACCTCGATATTGACGAACAGATGAAAGCACCTCGATATTGAGCACCAAACGAAATCACCTTGATATTGAGGAGCAGATAATAGGACCTCGATATTGAGGAGCAGATGAAAGCAGCTCGATATTGAGGAGCAGATAAAGGCACCTCGATATTGAAGAGAAGATAAAAGCACCTCGATAATGAGAAGCAGATGAAAGCACCTCAATATTGAGGAGCAGATGAAAGCATATCGATATTGAGGAGCAGATGAAAGCATATCGATATTGAGGAGCAGATGAAAGCATATCGATATTAAGGAACAGGTGATAGCACATCGATATTGAGGAACAGGTGAAAACAACTTGATAATGAGGAGCAAATCAAAGCACCTCGATGTTAAGGAGCAGGTGAAGGCACCTTGATATTGAGAAGCAGATGAAAACCCGTTGATATTGATTAGTAGATGAAAGCACCTTGATATGGAGGAGCAGATGAAAGCACCTTGATATTGAGCAGCAGATGAAAGCACCTTGTTATAGAGGAGCAAATGAAAGCACCTCGATATTCATGAGCAGATGAAAGCAACTCGATATTGAGGAGCAGATGAAAGGAACTCGATATTGAGGAACAGATGAAAGCACCTCGATATTGAGGAGCAGATGAAAGCACCTCGATATTGAGGAGCAGATGAAAGCACCTTGATATTGAGGAGCAGATGAAAGCAATTCGATATTGAGGAGCAGATGAAAGCACCTTCATATTGTGAAGCAAATGGAAGCACCTTGATATTAAGGAGCAGATGAAAGCAGCTCGATAATGAGGAGCAGATGAAAGCACCTTGATATTGAGGGGCAGATGAAAGCAGCTCGATATTGAAAAGCAGGTGAAAGCACATCGCTATTGAGGAGCAGATGAAAGCACCTTCTTATTGAGGAGCAGATGAAAGCAACTCTACATTGAGGAGCAGATGAAAGCACCTTGATATTGAGGAGCAGATGAAGGCACCTTGATATTGAGGAGCAGATGAAAGCACCTCGATACTGAGGAGGAGATGAAAGCACCTCGATATTGAGGAACATATGAAAGCACCTCGATAATGAGGAGCAGATGAAAGCACATCCATATTGGGGAGCAGATGAAAGCACCTCGATAATGAGGAGCAGATGAAAGCACATCCATATTGAAGAGCAAATGAAAGCACCTTGATATTAAGGAGCAGAAGAAAGCACCTTGATATTGATGAGTAGATGTAAACAGCTCCATATTGAAGAGCAGATGAAAGCACCTCGATATTGAGGAGCAGATGAAAGCACCTTGATACTGAGTAGCAGAAGAAAGCACTTTGATATTGAGGAGCAGATGAAAACACCGCGATATTGAAGAGCAGATGAAAGCACATCGATATTGAGGAGCAAGTGAAAGCACCTTGATATTAAGGAGCAGAAGAAAGCACCTTGATATTGATGAGTAGATGTAAACAGCTCCATATTGAGGAGCAGATGAAAGCACATCGATATTGAGGAGCAGATGATAGCACCTCGATATTGAGGAGCAGGTGAGTGCACCTTGATATTGTGGAGCCGATGTAAACAGCTCCATATAGAGGAGCAGATGAAAGCACCTCGATAATGATGAGCAAATGAAAGCACCTCGATATTGAGAAGAAGATGAAAGCACTTCGATATTGAAGAGAAGTTGAAAGCACCTCTGTATTAAGGAGCAGGTGAAGGCACATCGATATTGGGGAGCAGGTGAAAGCATCTCGATATTAAGGAGCAGGTGAAAGCACATCGATATTGAGGAGCAGATGAAAGCATCTCGATATTAAGGAGCAGATGAAAGCACCTTGATATTGATGAGCAGATGAAAGCACCTCGATATTGAGGAACAGATGAAAGGACCTCGATACTGAGGAGCAGATGAAAGCACCTTGATATTGAGGAGCAGATGGAAGCACCTCGATATTGAGGAGCAGATGAAAGCACCTCGATATTGAGGAACAGATGAAAGCACCTTGATATTGAGGAGCAGATGAAAGCACATCGATATTGAGGAGCAGATGAAATCACCTCGATATTGAGGAACAGATGAAATCACCTCGATATTGAGGAACAGATGAAAGCACCTCGATATTGAGGAACAGATGAAAGCACCTCGATATTGAGGAACAGATGAAAGCACCTCGATATTGAGGAGCAGATGAAAGCACCTCGATATTGAGGACCAGATGAAAGCACCTCGATATTGAGGAACAGATGAAAGCACCTCGATATTGAGGAACAGATGAAAGCACCTCGATATTGAGGAACAGATGAAAGCACCTCGATATTGAGGAGCAGATGAAAGCACCTCGATATTGACGAACAGATGAAAGCACCTCGATATTGAGCACCAAACGAAATCACCTTGATATTGAGGAGCAGATAATAGGACCTCGATATTGAGGAGCAGATGAAAGCAGCTCGATATTGAGGAGCAGATAAAAGCACCTCGATATTGAAGAGAAGATAAAAGCACCTCGATAATGAGAAGCAGATGAAAGCACCTCAATATTGAGGAGCAGATGAAAGCATATCGATATTGAGGAGCAGATGAAAGCATATCGATATTGAGGAGCAGATGAAAGCATATCGATATTAAGGAACAGGTGATAGCACATCGATATTGAGGAACAGGTGAAAACAACTTGATAATGAGGAGCAAATCAAAGCACCTCGATGTTAAGGAGCAGGTGAAGGCACCTTGATATTGAGAAGCAGATGAAAACCCGTTGATATTGATTAGTAGATGAAAGCACCTTGATATGGAGGAGCAGATGAAAGCACCTTGATATTGAGCAGCAGATGAAAGCACCTTGTTATAGAGGAGCAAATGAAAGCACCTCGATATTCATGAGCAGATGAAAGCAACTCGATATTGAGGAGCAGATGAAAGGAACTCGATATTGAGGAACAGATGAAAGCACCTCGATATTGAGGAGCAGATGAAAGCACCTCGATATTGAGGAGCAGATGAAAGCACCTTGATATTGAGGAGCAGATGAAAGCAATTCGATATTGAGGAGCAGATGAAAGCACCTTCATATTGTGAAGCAAATGGAAGCACCTTGATATTAAGGAGCAGATGAAAGCAGCTCGATAATGAGGAGCAGATGAAAGCACCTTGATATTGAGGAGCAGATGAAAGCAGCTCGATATTGAAAAGCAGGTGAAAGCACATCGCTATTGAGGAGCAGATGAAAGCACCTTCTTATTGAGGAGCAGATGAAAGCAACTCTACATTGAGGAGCAGATGAAAGCACCTTGATATTGAGGAGCAGATGAAGGCACCTTGATATTGAGGAGCAGATGAAAGCACCTCGATACTGAGGAGGAGATGAAAGCACCTCGATATTGAGGAACATATGAAAGCACCTCGATATTGAGCAGCAGACGAAAGCACCTCGATATTGAGGAGCAAATAATAGCACCTCGATTTTGAGAAGCAGATGAAAGCACCTCGACATTGAGGAGCAGATGATACCACCTCAATATTGAGGAGCAGATGAAAGCACCTCGATATTGAGGAGCAGATGAAAGCACCTCGATATTGAGGAGCAGATGGTACCACCTCGATATTGAGGAGCAGATGAAAGCACCTCGATGTTGTGGATCAGATGAAAACACCTCGATTTTGAGGAGCAGATGAAAGCACCTCGATATTGTGGATCAGATGAAAGCACCTCGATAATGAGGAGCAAATGAAAGCACATCCATATTGAGGAGCAGATGAAAGCACCTTGATAATGAGGAGCAGATGAAAGCACATCCATATTGAGGAGCAGCTGAAAGCACCTCGATAATGAGGAGCAGATGAAAGCACATCCATATTGGGGAGCAGATGAAAGCACCTCGATAATGAGGAGCAGATGAAAGCACATCCATATTGAAGAGCAAATGAAAGCACCTTGATATTAAGGAGCAGAAGAAAGCACCTTGATATTGATGAGTAGATGTAAACAGCTCCATATTGAAGAGCAGATGAAAGCACCTCGATATTGAGGAGCAGATGAAAGCACCTTGATACTGAGTAGCAGAAGAAAGCACTTTGATATTGAGGAGCAGATGAAAACACCGCGATATTGAAGAGCAGATGAAAGCACATCGATATTGAGGAGCAAATGAAAGCACCTTGATATTAAGGAGCAGAAGAAAGCACCTTGATATTGATGAGTAGATGTAAACAGCTCCATATTGAGGAGCAGATGAAAGCACATCGATATTGAGGAGCAGATGATAGCACCTCGATATTGAGGAGCAGGTGAGTGCACCTTGATATTGTGGAGCCGATGTAAACAGCTCCATATAGAGTAGCAGATGAAAGCACCTCGATAATGATGAGCAAATGAAAGCACCTCGATATTGAGTAGAAGATGAAAGCACTTCGATATTGAAGAGAAGTTGAAAGCACCTCTGTATTAAGGAGCAGGTGAAGGCACATCGATATTGGGGAGCAGGTGAAAGCATCTCGATATTAAGGAGCAGGTGAAAGCACATCGATATTGAGGAGCAGATGAAAGCATCTCGATATTAAGGAGCAGATGAAAGCACCTTGATATTGATGAGCAGATGAAAGCACCTCGATATTGAGGAACAGATGAAAGCACCTCGATACTGAGGAGCAGATGGAAGCACCTCGATATTGAGGAGCAGATGAAATCACCTCGATATTGAGGAGTAGATGAAAGCACCTCGATATTGAGGAGTAGATGAAAGCATCTCGATATTAAGGAGCAGATGAAAGCATATCGATATTGAGGAGCAGATGAAAGCATATCGATATTGAGGAGCAGATGAAAGCATATCGATATTGAGGAGCAGATGAAAGCATATCGATATTGAGGAGCAGGTGATAGCACATCGATATTGAGGAACAGGTGAAAACAACTTGATAATGAGGAGCAAATCAAAGCACCTCGATGTTAAGGAGCAGGTGAAGGCACCTTGATATTGAGAAGCAGATGAAAACCCGTTGATATTGATTAGTAGATGAAAGCACCTTGATATGGAGGAGCAGATGAAAGCACCTTGATATTGAGGAGCAGATGAAAGGACATCGATATTGTGGAGCGGATGAAAGCACCTCGATATTGAGGAGCAGATGAAAGCACATCGATATTGAGGAGCGAATGAAAGCACCTCGATATTGAGGAGCAGATGAAAGCACATCGATATTGTGGAGCGGATGAAAGCACATCGATATTGAGGAGCAGATGAAAGCACATCGATATTGAGGAGTATATGAAAGCACCTCGATATTGAGGAGCAGATGAAAGCACCTCGATATTGAGGAGCAGATGAAAGCACCTCGATATTGAGGAGCAGATGAAAGGACATCGATATTGTGGAGCGGATGGAAGGACTTCGATATTGAGGAGCAGATGAAAGCTCATCGATATTGAGGAGCAGGTGAAAGCACATCGATATTAAGGAACAGATGAAAGCACATCGATATTGTGGAGCAGATGAAAGGACATCGATATTGTGGAGCGGATGAAAGCACCTCGATATTGAGGAGCAGATGAAAGCACATCGATATTGAGGAGCAGGTGAAAGCACATCGATATTAAGGAACAGATGAAAGCACATCGATATTGTGGAGCGGATGAAAGCACCTCTATATTGAGAAGCAGATGAAAGCACATCGATATTGTGGAGCGGATGAAAGCACATCGATATTGGGGAGCGGGTGAAAGCACCTTGGTATTGAGGAGCAAATGATAGCACCTCGATATTGAGGAGCAGGTGAAAGCACATCGATATTGGGGAGCGGGTGAAAGCACCTTGATATTGAGGAGCAGGTGAAAGCACCTCGATATTGGGGAGCGGGTGAAAGCACCTTGGTATTGAGGAGCAAATGATAGCACCTCGATATTGAGGAGCAGGTGAAAGCACATCGATATTAAGGAGCAGGTGAAAGCATCTCGATGTTGTGGAGCAGATGAAAGCACCTCGATATTGAGGAGCAGATGAAAGCACCTTGATATTGAGGAGTATATGAAAGAACCTCGATATTGAGGAGCAGATGAAAGCACCTCGATATTGAGGAGCAGATGAAAGCACCTTGATATTGATTAGCAGATGAAAGCACCTTGATATAGAGAAGCAGATGAAAACACCTTGATATTGATGAGCAGATGAAAGCACCTTGATATGGAGGAGCAGATGAAATCACCTTGTTATTAAGTAGCAGGTGAAAGCACATCGGTATTTTTTTTTTTTTACAACAAAGGAGGCAGCTCAATGGCACACAAAAAAAAACAGTAATAAAAAAAACCGCTAATCGCTGCTCCCATAAAAGAATCAGAAGAGGTGGCCAAAATCAAGGTCAAATTCGGGAGGAGAGGTGTCCTGAAACCCTCCTCTTGAAAGAGTTCAAGTCGTAGGCAGGAGGAAATACAGATGCAGCAAGATTGTTCCAGAGTTTACCAGCGTGAGGGATGAAAGAGTGAAGATGCTGGTTAACTCTTGCATAAGGGGTTTGGACAGTATAGGGATGAGCATGAGTAGAAAGATGTGTGCAGCGGGGCCGCAGGAATGGGGGAGGCATGCAGTTAGCAAGTTCAAAAGAGCAGTCAGCGTGGAAATATCGATAGAAGACAGAAAGAGAGGCAACAGCGGATGAAAGCACCTTGATATTGAGAAGCAGATGAAAGCACCTTGATATTGAGAAGCAGATGAAAGCACCTTGATATTGAGGAGCAGGTGAAAGCAAATCGATATTGGGGAGCTGGTGAAAGCACCTTGATATTGGAGAGCAGGCGAAAGCACATCGATATTGAGGAGCAGGTGAAAGCACCTCGATATTGGGGAGCGGGTGAAAGCACCTTGATATTGAGGAGCAAATTATACCACCTCGATATTGAGGATCAGATGAAAGCACCTCGATATTAGGTAGCAGATGAAAGCACCCCGATATTGAGCAGCAGGTGAAAGCACATCGATATTGAGGAGCAGATGAAAGCACCCCGATATTGAGCAGCAGGTGAAAGCACATCGATATTGAGGAGCAGATGAAAGCCCCTCGATATTGAGGAGCAGATAATAGCACCTCGATGTTGAGGAGCAGATTAAAGCACCTCGATATTGAGGAGCAGATGAAAGCACCTTAATACTGAGGATCAGGTGAAAGCAGCTTGATATTGAGGAGTATATGAAAGAACCTTGATATTGAGGAGCAGGTGAAAGCACCTTGATGTTGATTAGCAGATGAAAACACCTTGATAAAGAGGAGCAGATGAAAGCACCTCGATATTGAAGATCAGATGAAAGCAACTTGATATTAAGGAGCAGATAAAAGCACCTCGATATTGAGGAGTAGTTGAAAGCACCTCGATATTGAGGAACAGATGAAAGCACCTCGATATTGAGGAACAGATGAAAGCACCTCGATATTGAGGAGCAGATGAAAGCACCTCGATATTGAGGAGCAGATGAAAGCACTTCGATATTGAGGATCAGTTGAAAACAAATCGATATTGAGGAGCAAGTGAAAGCACATCGATATTGGGGAGCAGGTGAAAGCACCTTGATATTGAAGAGCAGGTGAAAGCACCTCGATATTGAGGAGCAGGTGAAAGCACCTTGATATTGAAGAGCAGGTGAAAGCACCTCGATATTGAGGAGCAGGTGAAAGCACCTTGATATTGAGGAGCAGGTGAAAGCACGTTGATATTGAGGAGCAGATGAAAGCCCCTCGATATTGAGGAGCAGATGAAAGCACCTCGATATTGAGGAGCAGATAATAGCACATCGATATTGAGGAGCAAATGAAATCACATCGATATTGAGGAGCAGGTGAAAGCACCTTGATATTGAGGAGCAGATGAAAGCACATTGATATTGAGGAGCAGATGAAAGCCCCTCGATATTGAGGAGCAGATAATAGCACATCGATATTGAGGAGCAAATGAAATCACATCGATATTGAGGAGCAGGTGAAAGCACCTTGATATTGAGGAGCAGGTGAAATCACATCGATATTGAGGAGCAGGTGAAAACACCTCGATATTGAGTAGCAGATGAAAGCACCTTGATATTGAGGAGCAGATGAAAGCACCTCGATATTGAGGAGCAGATGAAAGCACCTCAATATTGAGGAGCAGATGAAAGCATCTTGATATTGAGGAGCAGATGAAAGCACCTCAATATTGAGGAACAGATGAAAGCACCTCGATATTGAGCAGCAGATGAAAGCACCTTGATATTGAGGAGCAGATGAAAGCACCTTGATATTGAGGAGTAGATGAAAGCACCTAGATATTGAGGAGCAGATGAAAGCACCTCAATATTGAGGAACAGATGAAAGCACCTCGATATTGAGCAGCAGATGAAAGCACCTCGATATTGAGGAGCAGATGAAAGTACGTCGATACTGAGGAGCAGATGAAAGCACCTCGATATTGAGGAGCAGATGAAAGCACCTCGATATTGAGGAGCAGATGAAAGCACCTCGATGTTGAGGAACAGATGAAAGCACCTTGATATTGAGGAGCAGATGAAAGTACGTCGATATTGAGCAGCAGATGAAAGCACCTCGATACTGAGCAGCAGATGAAAGCACCTCAATATTGAGGAACAGATGAAAGCACCTCGATATTGAGGAGCAGATGAAAGCACCTCGATATTGAGCAGCAGATGAAAGCACCTCGATATTGAGGAGCAGATGAAAGTACGTCGATATTGAGGAGCAGATGAAAGCACCTTGATATTGAGCAGCAGATAAAAGAACCTCGATATAGAGCAGCAGATGAAAGCACCTCGATATTGAGCAGCAGATGAAAGAACCTCGATATTGAGCAGCAGATGAAAGCACCTCGATATTGAGCAGCAGATGAAAGCACCTCGATATTGAGCAGCAGATGAAAGCACCTCAGTATTGAGGAGCAGATGAAAGTACGTCGATATTGAGCAGCAGATGAAAGCACCTCGATATTGAAGAGCAGAAGAAAGCACCTCGATATTGAAGAGCAGAAGAAAGCACCTCGATATTAAATAGCACATGATAGCACCTCGATATTAAGGAGCAGATGAAAACACCTCGATATTGAGGAAGAGATGAAAGCACTTTGATATTGAGGAGCACATGATAACATCTCGATATTGAGGAGCAGATGAAAGCACCTCGATATTGAGGAACAGATGAAAGCACCTCGATACCGAGGAGCAGATGAAAGCACCTTTATATTGATTAGGAGAGGAAAGCACCTCGATATTGATGAACACATGAAAGCACCTCGATACTGAGGAGCAGATGAAAGCACCTTGATATTGAAGAGCAGATGAAAGCACCTTGATATTGAGGAACAGATGAAAGCACCTCGATACTTAGGAGCAGATGAAAGCACCTTGATATTGAGGAGCAGATGAAAGCACCTCGATATTGAGGAGCAGATGAAAGCAAATGATATTGAGGAGCAGATGAAAGCACCTCGATATTGATATTGATATTGATATCTTTATTGGCCATTGATATAATATAATATGTTATAAACAGTAAACAGTAATAGTACAGCCCAGGTCCATTAAGCAAGAAGCTTTTGTATGGACCAGTTTTAATGAACAAAGAAAAATATAGAACATGCAAATGTTTTGGCCTAGTTGAAGACAGTATCTATCATGTATAAGACATAAATACAGCACATTTTAGTTTATTGCCTACTCACACAAATACATGTACATGTAGACCCACATGTGTACATACATAATCACATACATACATACATACATACATATACACATACATATACATACATACACAAAAACATGCAGCCTAGCATACATATACAAATACATACATAAAGAAATACACATATACGTTCATACAAACAATACACATACACACCATATACATACATATGGTCATACATACAAACATATATACATACATACATACATACAAATACATACACATATACACATATATATACATATACACACATATATACACATACACACATTCATACGCATCCATATACATACATATGTACATATATACACACACATACATACACAAATACATACACACACACATACATATATACAGATACATACACACATACATACATATACATATACATACACACACATATGCATACATAAACACAAATACACATACACATATACATACATACATACATACATACACATATACATATATACACACACATATACATACACACATATACATTCACATACACACACACATACATATACATACATACATGTATATATAGTATTGTAAATAATAATAGTAGAAAATAAAAAATAATAATAATAATAGTAATAATAATATTAACATGTCTGATTATTGTTCATAACTTTGCAATAAAGATGATTTAATTTTGCCTTTAAATGTATTAATAGAAGTGAGTGATTTGATAATCCTGTGGGAGGTTGTTCCAGTGTGTGACGCCCCGCACACTCACACTGCGCTGAGCCTGGACAGTGCGACAGTACGGTACTCTTAGGTCATGTGGTCGTCTTGTGTTGATGTTATGAGACAGTGGCTGGAATATGTTGGTGGGATACACATGTAATGCTTTGAACACAAATAAACAAGTCTGAAGTAATATAAGATCTGGTAATTTGAGAAGCTTGTAGTCACAAAAGAGAGGGTTGGTGTGTTCATATTTTGATTTATATGACATTATCCTAATAGCTTTTTTCTGTGTAACAAATAGTTGGTCTATAAGTGTTTTGAATGCTCCTCCCCAAACTGCTGAACAATACAATAACACTGGATATACAGTAGAATAATATATTAGTTTTAGGGAATCTTTAGTTCCATTATTTCTAATTCTATATATTACACCTGTGACTTGAGATATTCTAATACAAACTTGCTGTAAGTGAGCTTTCCACGTTAGGTTTTCGTCAATTGTTACACCTAGGAATTTTATGTTGTTGACTCGACTCAATGATTTATTATTTAATTGAACATCAATATTGTCTTGAATTGAATGTATGGAACTAGATAGCATATAGAATGTCTTTGAAATATTTAGTGTTAATTTATTAGCAGTAATCCAATTTGATACATTTATTAGTTCTTTATTTAGAATTGCTATAATATCTTTAATGTTGTAACCCTGTACAAAGTGTACATATATAGTGGTATCATCTGCAAACAACAAAATTTTTAATTTAGTACTTGTGTATATTATATCATTGACATATATTAAACAGAGAATTGGTCGCAGAATAGACCCTTGTGGAACACCGCACCTGACCGTACTGTAGGAAGAAGATTTGTTATTGTATACTGTAAATTGTGTTCTGGAGGACAAATAGCTTTTTAAAAAAATATGAGCGTTTCCACGTATGCCATATATACTTAATTTATGCAGCAAAATGTGATGGGAAATGGTATCAAAAGCCTTACTTAGGTCACAAAACACTGTAATTTGATTACTTTTATTATCTAATGTATCATGAATACTTTGGCAAAGTTGGTGAATAGCTAGTTCAGTGGAGTAATTGGATCTAAAGCCATACTGACAGTCGGTTAAAAGTGAAAATTTTGTGAAGTAGTCAATCAATCTAATGGCAATTAATTTTTCAAATATTTTGCTAATGCTTGGAAGGATAGAAACCGGCCTGTAATTATTATAATTAGATTTTTCACCTTTCTTAAATATTGGTATCACTTTTGCTACTTGCAATTGTTCAGGAAAGTAACCCTCTGTAAAACATTTATTTATAATGATCTTTAAAAATGGAGAAATTTCAGTAGTACATTCCTTAAGTACTTTTATACTGATGTCATCAAACCCCGGAGACGTAACTTTTAGATTATTTATAACATCCTTAATTTCTTGCTCTGTTGTGGGTTTAAGAAAGAATGAGAAAGGAACTGGCTCTGGAAGAAAGGACTCAAATGAAACTGGAGGTGGACCGATATCTGAAGCTAATTTGCTACCAATATTCGTGAAGTAGTTATTAAATTCGTCTGCAATATCGCTGTCATTAGATACAGTTTTATCTTGAAAATTCATTGAAGTTGGCAATTTAGATCTATTTATCCCCATTAAGTAATGTAAAGTTTCCCATGTTTTTTTAGAGTCACCTGATTGTTCACTAAATTTTTCTTGAAAGTAATTCTCTTTGGCTGTCCTTATTATTGATGTCAACGTATTCCTATATCGTTTAAATATTGTTTCATAGGTTAGTGGCCATTTTGCGTATAACTTTTGTAACTTGTTACGATGTTTTATTGACTTTATTATACCTGGAGTTATGTATTGCTTGCCAAAATGTTTTTCTTTAACCAAAAATGATTTTATTGGGAAATTAATGTTATATAGTCTCTTGAATGTGTCCATGTAGAAATTAAATATATTTTAAGTTCCTTCATTATTAGCTAGTTCTAAATCCCACCTAATTTTTTTTTTATTTCTTCTTTGAAAGTTGCAATTTTATCATTGATAATAATTCTCTTTGTTACATGCACATATGATATATCGTTAAGGGCAAGTGTAGAAAAAAGACCAAATACCGGGAAGTGGTCACTGATTGATGAATAAAATATACCACTTTACATATAATTGTGAATGTCATTTGACCATATATGATCAATTAATGTTGCAGAGGTAGAGGTTACTCTAGATGGCTTTAAAATACTTTGAAAGAATTTGTAGGAATGGAACATATTAATGTATGAAATGGTATTGTTATTGGCATTTAACAGGTTAACATTAAAATCTCCCATCAAATAACATGGTAAACTAAGATTAGATACATAATCTAAAATTTGTTCCATTGATTAAAAAAAATCATTGAGTGATGCATTGGGTGGTCTGTAAAAAAAACCTATTATGAGATTTGAAGGCTTGATTATTTTAATACATAGTGATTCAAGGTGTGGTAGTTTTAAACAAGCGTTAGTGATCTTTTCTCCTTGAAACTTGTTATGCAGATACATAGCTAAGCCTCCCCTTTGTGTTGACTTATTCTGAAAGTATGAAAAGTAGTTACTCTGGTTATATAAGTTACATATGGCATCATTTAGACGTGTTTCACATAACCCGATAACATCAAACGTGACAGAAGATTGATTTAAACATTCATCAAATAACGAGTCCAGGTGTTGAGGAACACTACTTATATTATACGACAATATTTTTAAACTATTTGGAGGAAAAGTTTCTTGTAAGTCCTCATTACAAAAAACATAATCACATGTTGGTTCTGGCAGTATCAGTTCACTTGATCGATCATTTTCTAATTCACTAAAATCATATGTTAATGTATTTAAAATGCTAAGTGGGTAGTTGTGATTGTCCATAATTATCATATTAGTAAATTCTATGTCATTTAAATTATGAAATGGCAGGTATTGGTTTATATTCATTATATAGATGTTGATATTATATTACACTATTTATACTACGAATGACGAGTTATTTTCTCACGGCACCTCGTAGACTTTTCTTCACCGGCTTATTCTGTGTCGAGGCAGCAGGTGTAGTAGCAGGAGTGGAAGGAGACGAGCAGGGGGCCGGACCACCACGAAGAGGCGCGGGCAGGGTGGGGAGGGGACCATTCCCGGCGCCAGCCCATGCCCCCGCCACCTCCACGACGACCCCACCAGCAGCAGCAGCAGCAGCAGCAGGCCCCGGCTCCGCCCGTACCCCGGCGCCAGCCACACCCCGTGGTCCCCGTCGACTGCCGCATCCGATCACCTCCAACGTCGCTGGTCTTGTCTTTAATAATTAACTTGGTGTGACGGAGGAATGCCACTTTCCCTTGTGCTCTTGCCTGTTTTAGTAGAGGCATCTGAGCATTCTTCACGGCTTGTGACGCTGCACAGAGGTCATCGTTCACGAATATGTTCGTGCCCCTCAGCTTCTTGGAGTTCCTCATCACAGCTTCTCGATCGCAGTAACGAGAGAATCTTGCTACGAGGCCTGGCGTCGCGGTGCACACCAACACGATGGGCTCGCTCCAACACGAGTCCCGGCAGCTGCATCTTTTCCTCCAGGAGTGACGTCACGGCAGCCGCCGTCTGCTCCCATGGCTCAGTGGCTCCACGCTCCTCCATGCCACTGATTCGCACGTTGCTCTTTCTGCTATAAACTTCCTGATATTTTAACTCTCTTCAAGTTCTTGAGGAGCAGATGAAAGCACATCGATATTAAGGAGCAGATGAAAACACCTTGGTATTGAGGAGCAGAAGAAAGCACCTTGATATTGAAGAGCAGATGTAAACAGATCCATATTGAGGAGCAGATGAAAGCACCTCGATATTGAGGATCCGATGAGAGCACCTTGATATTGAGGAACAGATGAAACCACATCGATATTGGGGAGCAGATGAAAGCACCTCGATATTGATGAGCAGATGAAAGCACATCGATAATGAGGAGCAGATGAAAGCACTACGATATTGAGAAGATGAAAGCACCTCGATATTAAGGAGCAGGTGAAAGCACATCGATATCGGGGAGCAAGTGAAAGCACCTCGATATTGAAGAGCAGGTGAAATCACCTCGATACAGAGCAGCAGGTGAAAGCACCTCGATATTGAAGAGCAGGTGAAAGCACCTCGATACAGAGCAGCAGGTGAAAGCACCTCGATATTGAGGAGCAGATGAAAGCACTTCGATATTGAGGAGCAGGTGAAAGAACATCGATATTGAGGAGCAGGTGAAAGCACCTCGATATTGAGGAGCAGATGAAAGCACTTCGATATTGAGGAGCAGGTGAAAGAACATCGATATTGAGGAGCAGATGAAAACACCATGATATTGAGGAGCAGATGAAAGGACCTCGATATTGAGGAGCAGATGATAGCACCTTGATATTGAGGAGCAGATGAAAGCACCTTGATATTGAGGAGCAGATGAAAGCACCTTGATATTGAGGAGCAGATGAAAGCACCTTGATATTGAGGAGCAGATGAAAGCACCTCGATATTGAGGAGCAGATGAAAGCACCTTGATATTGAGGAGCAGATGATAGCACCTTGATATTGAGGAGCAGATGAAAGCACCTCGATATTGAGGAGCAGATGAAAGCACCTTGATATTGAGGAGCAGATGAAAGCACCTTGATATTGAGGAGCAGATGAAAGCACCTCGATATTGAGGAGCAGATGAAAGCACCTTGATATTGAGGAGCAGATGAAAGCACCTTGATATTGAGGAGCAGATGAAAGCACCTCGATATTGAGGAGCAGATGATAGCACCTTGATATTGAGGAGCAGATGAAAGCACCTTGATATTGAGGAGCAGATGAAAGGACCTCGATATTGAGGAGCAGATGATAGCACCTTGATATTGAGGAGCAGATGAAAACACCATGATATTGAGGAGCAGATGAAAGGACCTCGATATTGAGGAGCAGATGAAAGGACCTCGATATTGAGGAGCAGATGATAGCACCTTGATATTGAGGAGCAGATGAAAACACCATGATATTGAGGAGCAGATGAAAGGACCTTGATATTGAGGAGCAGATGAAAGGACCTCGATATTGAGGAGCAGATGATAGCACCTTGATATTGAGGAGCAGATGAAAACACCATGATATTGAGGAGCAGATGAAAGGACCTCGATATTGAGGAGCAGATGAAAGCACTTCGATATTGAGGAGCAGGTGAAAGAACATCGATATTGAGGAGCAGATGAAAACACCATGATATTGAGGAGCAGATGAAAGCACCTCGATATTGAGGAGCAGATGAAAGCACCTCGATATTGAGGAGCAGATGAAAGCACCTTGATATTGAGGAGCAGATGAAAGCACCTCGATATTGAGGAGCAGATGATAGCACCTCGATATTGAGGAGCAGATGATAGCACCTCGATATTGAGGAGCAGATGAAAGCACCTCGATATTGAGGAGCAGATGAAAGCACCTCGATATTGAGGAGCAGATGAAAACACCATGATATTGAGGAGCAGATGAAAGCACCTTGATATTGAGGAGCAGATGAAAGGACCTCGATATTGAGGAGCAGATGATAGCACCTTGATATTGAGGAGCAGATGAAAACACCATGATATTGAGGAGCAGATGAAAGCACCTCGATATTGAGGAGCAGATGAAAGCACCTCGATATTGAGGAGCAGATGAAAGCACCTCGATATTGAGGAGCAGATGAAAACACCTCGATATTGAGGAGCAGATGATAGCACCTCGATATTGAGGAGCAGATGAAAACACCATGATATTGAGGAGCAGATGAAAACACCTCGATATTGAGGAGCAGATGATAGCACCTCGATATTGAGGAGCAGATGATAGCACCTCGATATTGAGGAGCAGATGAAAACACCTCGATATTGAGGAGCAGATGAAAACACCTTGATATTGAGGAGCAGATGAAAGCACCTCGATATTGAGGAGCAGATGAAAACACCATGATATTGAGGAGCAGATGAAAGCACCTCGATATTGAGGAGCAGATGAAAACACCATGATATTGAGGAGCAGATGAAAACACCTCGATATTGAGGAGCAGATGAAAACACCTTGATATTGAGGAGCAGATGATAGCACCTCGATATTGAGGAGCAGATGAAAACACCATGATATTGAGGAGCAGATGAAAGCACCTTGATATTGAGGAGCAGATGAAAGCACCTCGATATTGAGGAGCAGATGATAGCACCTCGATATTGAGGAGCAGATGAAAACACCATGATATTGAGGAGCAGATGAAAACACCTTGATATTGAGGAGCAGATGAAAACACCTCAATATTGAGGAGCAGATGAAAGCACCTTGATATTGAGGAGCAGATGAAAACACCATGATATTGAGGAGCAGATGAAAACACCATGATATTGAGGAGCAGATGAAAACACCTCAATATTGAGGAGCAGATGAAAGCACCTCGATATTGAGGAGCAGATGAAAGGACCTCGATATTGAGGAGCAGATGAAAGGACCTCGATATTGAGGAGCAGATGAAAACACCTTGATATTGAGGAGCAGATGAAAGCACCTCGATATTGAGGAGCAGATGAAAGCACCTCGATATTGAGGAGCAGATGAAAACACCATGATATTGAGGAGCAGATGAAAACACCTTGATATTGAGGAGCAGATGAAAGCACCTTGATATTGAGGAGCAAATGAAAGCACCTCGATATTGAGGAGCAGATGAAAGGACCTCGATATTGAGGAGCAGATGAAAACACCATGATATTGAGGAGCAGATGAAAGGACCTCGATATTGAGGAGCAGATGAAAGCACCTCAATATTGAGGAGCAGATGAAAGTACCTCGATATTGCGAAACAGATGAATGCATCTCGATATTAAGCAGCAGACTAAAGCACCTCGATATTGAGGAGCAGATGAAACCACCTCGATATTGAGGAACAGATGAAAGCACCTAGATATTGAGGAACATATGAAAGCACCTCGATATTGAGCAGCAGATGAAAGCACCTCGATATTGATAAGCAGTGAAAGGACCTCGATATTGAGGAACATATGAAAGGACCTCGATATTGAGGAACAGATGAAAGCATCTCGATATTGAGGAACAGATGAAAGGACCTCGATATTGAGCAGCAGACGAAAGCGCCTCGATATTGAGGAGCAGATGAAAGCACCTCGATATTGAGGAGCAGATGAAAGCACCTCGATATTGAGGAGCAGATGAAGGCACCTCGATATTGAGGAGCAGATGAAAGCACCTGGATATTGAGGAACAGATGAAAGCACCTGGATATTGAGGAACAGATGAAAGCACCTCGATATTGAGGAACAGATGAAAGCACCTCGATATTGAGGAACAGATGAAAGCACCTCGATATTGAGGAACAGATGAAGGCACCTCGATATTGAGGTACAGATGAAAGCACCTCGATATTGAGGAACAGATGAAAGCACCTCGATATTGAGGAACAGATGAAAGCACCTCGATATTGAGCAGCAGACGAAAGCGCCTCGATATTGAGGAGCAGATAAAAGGACCTCGATATTGAAGAGCAGATGAAAGCACCTCGATATTGAGGAGCTGATGAAAGCACATCGATGCTGAGGAGCAGATGAAAGCACCTCGATATTGAGGAGCAGATGAAAGCACCTTGATATTGAGGAGCAGATGTAAGCACCTTGATATTGAGGAGCAGATGAAAGCAACTCGACGTTGAGGTGTTATAACTATGCTAGTGAAAGGCTATACTGCACTAATCTGAAACTGTAGAAAGGTGAAGGGATAGGACGGTGGCACTCTCTGGCTCAGTGTTAGGTAATCAGAAGGTGTCATGTGCTGCAGAGAGGCTTAGAGGTGTTATAAATATGATAGTGAAGGCTGGACTGCACTAATCTGACCTGTTAGAAGGTGGCACTCTCTGGCTCAGTGCTAGGGGATCAGAAGGTGTCATGTGCTGCAGAGAGGCTTGGAGGTGTTATAACTATGCCAGTGAACGGCTTGACTGCACTAATCTGACCCTGTAGGAGGATGGCACTCTCTGGCTCGGTGCTAGGGAATTAGGTGTCATGTGCTGCAGAGAGACTTGAAGGTGTTATAACTATGCTAGTGTAAGGCTGGACTTCACTAATCTGGCCCTCTAGGAAGGTGAATGTGTAGGAAGGTGGCACTCTCAAGCTCAGTGCTGGGGAATCATTAGGTGTCATGTGCTGCAGATAGGCTTGGAGGTGTTATAACAATAATAGTGAAATGCTGGATTGCACAAGTCTGACCCTGTAGGAAGGTGAATGTGTAGGAAGGTGGTCATGGAGGTAAAAAGGGTGGAGAGGCCGTGAGGCGCTCGGGCTGATCCCAGCGAACTGTCAGTCGGCCATCTTTTTGTAGGGGTAGGCAGCGACTGCTGGGTAGTGATGAAACACGTCATGGAAGTATTTCGCTACGTTGGGATGCAAGTTTGTCCCCTGTCTAAGAGGTGGGGTTTTGGTGAGGTCACATAGTTAATAGGGAGAGTCAGGTCTGTTTTGGGGTTGGGCTATGATGGCTCAGGTCGAGAAAAACCGAGGTCAGGGTGAGGACAGATAATTAATAAGGGATGTCAGGTCTTGACCCAAGTCGATCCACACATATTCTCTGTCTGTAATTCAGTAGAGCTCTCGTGCAGCGAGAGTAATAAAGGCAGGAATGTCGCTCCGTGTGTGCTCTGGAATGCTGACTACCTGTGTTTCATTTGGGTGCAATGAACAAGCTAACAAAAATCTGATCGATTCATTACTTTTCACCAGTAAGTTATTTATTAATTAATTTTTCAAGCAAGCGTGCATAACTTTTACATACATAAGAAGAAGAACATAAGAACATAGGGAGACTGCAAGAGGCCGAGTGGTCTACACAGGGCTGATGCACATGACGTATGAACATTGATTATTTGATCAAAGTGTTAGCAACAAGATAGTTGGCTATATAGCCGGATTTGTCAGCTTAAAACCTAAGAGGTCTTTAAAGTGTGAGTCTTGCTGCAATGCTTTATTTACCCAGCATCTGGATGCAACTCATTGATTTATCTCAGTTGAAAATAAAGGCCACATATCTTTTCCATCCAGAGATGTTGCCATTTGTCTTGTGCGTGAATGAAAATTCAGAGAGAAAGTTTCACAGTATAGTGACCAACCATATGCAACGTTGTGAACACATTCTTGTCACAACATTGTAACACTGTCTGAGTTCCAGGAGAGGGCTGTCTTATCCAGCCTGGCACAACATATGTTAGACTTGTGTTACTGATCAAGGCTGTAGCCGAGACCTATCTGCAGGTCAGGTACAGATATGCAGCTAGACCGTTTACTGCACGACTAATATCCCTTAAAGGCGCCAGAAGCAGAGCCTGGATAAATAAATTAGTACTGTTTAGTAGACTGTGATTCTGTGTATAATATATAATATCTAGTCTGAAGTGACAGCCCCTACAACAATATGGCGGACGGGGGAAAGCGGTAGGCTCACCCAAGACAGTACTGACCGCGCGCCTCACACCCACTCCACCCTTAATACCTCCATGAAGGTGGCACTCTCAAGCTCAGGGCTAGGGAATCAGAAGGTGTCATGTGCTGCAGAGAGGCTTGGAGGTGCTACAACAATGATAGTGAAATGCTGGATTGCACTAATCTGACCCTGTAGGAGGGTGGCACTCTCTGGCTAAGTGCTAGTGAATCAGAAGGTGCCATGTGCTGATGAGAGGCTTGGAGGTGTCATAACTATGCTACTAAAAGGCTGGACTGCACTAATCTGACCCTGTAGGAGGTTGGCACTCTCAAGCTCAGTGCTAGGGAATCAGAAGGTGTCATGTGCTGCAGAGAGGCTTGGAGGTGGCATAAATATGCTAGTAAAAGGATGGACTGCACTAATCTGACCCTGTAGGAAGGTGACACTCTCAAGCTCAGTGTTAGGGAATCAGGTGTTATATGCTGCAGAGAGGCTTGGAGGTGTTATAACAATGATGGTGAAATGCTGGATTGCACTCGTCTGACCCTGTAGGAAAGTGACACTATCAAGTTCGGTGCTAGTGAATCAGATGACATGTGCTTAAGAGAGGCTTGGAGGTGGTATAAATATGCTAGTAAAAGGATGGACTGCACTAATCTGACCCTGTAGGAAGGTGGCACTCTCAAGCTCAGTGTTAGGGAACCAGGTGTTATATGCAGCAGAGAGGCTTGGAGGTGTTATAACTATGTTAGTGAGTTGCTGGTGTTGAGGAGTGAATGACACACACGAGGGAGCGGAGGTTGCGATGTATTCTATAAAGAGGCCAGGCAGGGAATGTCTGATCCTCGAGCCTTGGCAGTACATGTATACTCGGATTGTTCCGAAGCGCTGCTCAGTGCTTCGGTGCCGGTGAAGGGTAATGGCTCTACAACACCTCACCCCCCTACCAAAGTTTTATGTTATCCCCCAAATATCCACCACCATCTCCCGTCACCAAAGCTCCCCTTTACTGCCGTCACCATTTACATAGTTGCTTGATATCTGCCACGCGGCTTCCTTTGTCGTGCCGATCGTCGCCTCGTCTCGGCATAAGTTATTTTTTTCCCCGGGTGTCTGTCCTGTTGACCCCTCTGGCCGGCGCGTTTGTCCTGCCCCTTTCGGCGGTTCTGCTGCCGCCTCTCCCGGTTTGGTTGACGCCCTCCCCTCTGTTCCCGGTCATGGTTGTCTGGATGGCCTTCTGTCTACTAGCTGGGGATGCTGTATATCCGCCGCTGCCCCGCTGCGTGCCTCCGTGTCCCCATCGTCTCCTCGCCGCTCAGCCGTCTCCCCTTGGGCGGCTGGGGTGTCTATGTCCGTGGCCTGCTTGTTACCTCTCTGGGGCACTTGGTCGTCACCTGCTGACAATGGGGATTCTCCGCTAATTTTGTCCTGGGCAGGCCTGTCACTGCTTTCCAAAATAATTTGATCCGCGTGGCGGGACCACAAGGTATTTCCTCCAACATCTGCTTCGTAGGACAGTGGTCCCGTCTTGGCTATTATTCTCCCTCTCCTCCATTTCGGTCCCACATAGCTTCTTGCCCAAACTATGTCATTTTTTTCGGAATGTTCTTACCCTTTTCCCCGTCATCTGTTGGTCTTGCCTGCTCTCCATCGCGGTCTCTTCGTCGGGCAGAAGTGGGTCTAGTTTTGAGCGTATATTCCTGCCCATCAGCATTTCCGCCGGTGTTTTCCCTGTTGTGCTGTGTGGAGTAGAACGATAGTTTAACAGAAATTTAAACAGGCTCCTTTCCCCCGACTTGCAGCCCCCCATCATTGCCTTTATTCCTTCCTTCACAGTGCTCACCGCTCTCTCCGCCAGTCCGTTACTCGCCGGGTGGTATGGCGCCACTCTGATGTGCCGGATTCCATTCTGCTTGACGAAAGATGCCATCTCTTCCGACGTAAACTGCGGGCCATTGCCTGTGCATAGCTGTAGGGGTAGACAAAACCTGCTAAACAGTACACTCAGTTCATGAAGAGTTCGAGCCGTTGTCGTGGATTTCATTGGTACTGCCTCTATCCACTTTGAGTAGCTATCCACTACTTTGAGAAGCGTTGTTCCCATAATTGGCCCCGCAAAATCAGCATGGAGCCTCTGCCTCGTGTTTTCTCCCATGGGTGGACCGCTGTCTGTGGTGGTGCTGCCCGCTTCTCCGCACATCCTGGACACGCTCTCGCCAATTCCTCCAGCTCCTTGTCGAGACCCGGCCGCCACACATATCGTCGAGCCAGCTGCTTCATTCTCACGCATCCTGAGTGCCCCACATGCAGTTCCTCTTTCACCTTGTCTTGCAGGGACGCCGGTATCACCACTCTGCCTCCCCACATTAAGCAATCCCCCTCTGTCGAGAGCTCCTCCATCCGAGACTTGTAACTGCTTACCTCTGCTGTTGCCTCCTCCGGCAATCCCCCTGACCTTACTGCCGCCAGCACCTTTCCCAGGACTCTGTCACGCCGCGTTGCCGCTGACACTTCTCTTGCTGTCACTGAAGGCCCCTCGTCCATATATAACACGTTACTTGTCATGGCTTCCCTCTCTATTCTTTCTGCTCCTTTGTCGACGATGCCCGGGAGCGGTAGTCTGGACAAGGTGTCGGCGACCCTCATGTCTGCAGAGGGTCTTACCTCCACATCGTAGCTGTAGGCCGCTAGTTGAAGGGCGTATCGCTGCATCTGCGCTGCCCCCAACGGCGGCATCTCTCTGCTGGGGTTCAATATTCTGGAAAGTGCTTTGTTATAACTGACAAGGGTAAACTTCCTCTCATAGCAATACTGATGAAATTTCCTAATACCGTAAGAAACTGCCACCGCTTCCTTTTCTACGATGGGATATTTCTGCTCTGTTTGTGTCAGTATTCCTGACGCATACGCCACCGGCCTTTCTATGTCTCCTGGAAAGACTTGCATTAGCGCCGCTCCGACTCCTACTTCGCTCGCGTCTGTTATCAGTTTGACCGGTAATTGTGGACCGTATATCACCAATACTGGGTTGCTGGCCAACGTCTGTCTTACCCTTGCCATCGCCTCTTCACATTCCTTGGTCCATCGCCACTTAACTCCCTTCTTGAGTAGCTCATACAATGGCGACAACGTAGTGGCGAGGTGTGGCAACAGCCGGGACTAGTACCCACCGCTCCCAATACGCTCCGGAGTGTCGGTACAGCACTCGGGTTCGGCATCCTCCTTATTGCTTCGGTCTTCTCGGGTATGGGTTTCAGCTCCGTGCACCTCCTGCAAATTGAATTCACACTTTGACCTTTTGAGCCGAATCTCATTATCTTTTAGTCTCCCCAGCACTTTGTCCAAAGTTTTAATAAGGTCTTCTGTTTTCGTTTCCATCACCAGCAAGTCGTCTAAGTATGCCACACAGGAGGGGATTCCTTCTAATATTCTGTCCATCGCCGCCTGGAAAATGTCCCCACAGAAAGCTAAACCAAAGGGCAATCTGTTCATCCTCAACAATCCTCTATGCGTAGCTACAGTTGTTAGGTCTTTTGATTCCTCACTTAACTCCATCTGTAGATAAGCATCTCTCAAATCTAACTTTGCAAACCTCTTCCCTTTTATCCTTGTAAACAACTCTTCCGGGGAGGGTAAGGGGTGCTTAACTATATCCACCTGGGGATTTACCGTCACTCTGTAGTCAGCCGCCAGCCTTACTTTGCCATCTACTTTGGGCACTACCACCAACGGTGTCGCCTAGCCACTGTTGTTGTCAGTCTCCACGGGCTCGGTAATACCTTCCTTAATCCACCTCTCCAGCTCCTGGTCCACGAGTGGGTAAAGGGCGTGTGGCCCTGGTCGCGCTTTCTTCCGCACCGGTCGTGCCCCTTCCTTGAGACGCAGGTGTGCTTTGATCGGCATGTGCCCTAAAGGCTGTGAAAAGACCTCACTGTGCTTGTGTAGGATTGGTTAAGTTTATCCCCATTCTTCTCCGCAACTCCAAGTTTGCCTACCATCTCCTTCCAGTCCATCTGAATCACCAGTAGCCAGTCACGACCCAGGAGCGAGGGCCCTGTTCCTTTCACTACCTTTAACGGCAGAGTTTCTACTTGATTTTTAAACTTGACCTCCAGCATGGCTACTCCTCGTACCTGAAGTGCCTCACCTGTGTATGTGACTAACCGCCTGTTGGAGGCTTCAAGTCTTGGTTTGCTGCGTAGCCTGTTCCACTCCTCCTCGCTGATGACCGTGCTGCTCGCTCCCGTGTCCACCTCCGTGCGTATCTCTGTGCCCTGCACGCTCACGTCTACAGTCAGTGGTGGGGTTTTCCGGGTTCTCCGCTGTTGTCCAGGCAGCTGTAAAATACCAAACACCTCCACCCTCTCTTCCTCATCACTAATCTCTTGCTCCTCATCATCCACGCTATTTACTCTGCCTCGCCGTGGACACATTACATTCGCCTGGTGTGGCCTTTACGACTGCACCTGAAGCATTCCCTATCCTTAAATGGGCACTCCGTTGCCTTGTGGTAACTACTGCCACACCGATTACAAGTTACACTACTACGTGCCCCTCACGAGGCAAGTACTTGTTTTGCAACCTGGCCTTGTCCCACCTGCTCGTTGGTTCTTTCTGGTCCCCGGGCTTCGTTCGCGGCGGCTCCACTCTGTTCACCTGGGCTTCTTTGTGCTGCCCTCCCAGCACCTTCGCCTCCGTGGTTGCTGCCTCCATCGATAATGCCAGTTTGCACGCTTTGTCCCAAGTTAAGTCGTCGCCCTCTCGTAACAGCCTCCGCCGGATCCGTTCGCTCGACACTCCACCGACGAATCTTTCTCGAAGCTGCTCTGTTAAGTTTGCCCCAAAGCTGCAGTTGGAAGCTTTCCTCTTCAGTTCTGCCACGTAACTGCTGATTGTCAGGGTTTCCCTTTGATTTTCAGAGTTGAATTTGAACCTTTCCACCACCACTGAAACTTTGGGCGCATAGTGCTGAGTAGCGAGACGAATCAATTCCTTCAGTGTCCTCTCAGAGGGTTTCCCCAGGGCGCACAGGTTCCTCAGTAATTGATACACCGTCGGGCCGCAGACAGTCAGGAACAACGCCCGTTTCCGATTCTCCTCGGTGATATTACTGACCTCCAGGAACTCTTCGAACCTTTCTGTATAGGCCTCGAAATCTCCCCCTGAGTACTGCTCCACCGCTCCAATTATTGCTCCCATTCTCGTCCTCGGGGTTTCACTTGATTCCTTCAGAATCCCATCCTCGTCGCCACGTGTTGAGGAGTGAATGACACACACGAAGGAGCGGGGTTGCGATGTATTCTATAAAGAGGCCAGACAGGGAATGTCCGATCCTCGGGCCTTGGCAGTACATGTATCCTCGGATTGCTGTTCCGAAGAGCTGCTCAGTGCTTCGGTGCCGCTGAGGTGTAATGACTATACAACAGCTGGACTGCAGTAATCTGACACTGTAGAAAGGTGGCACTATCTGGCTCATTCATAGGGAATCAGAAGGTGTCATGTGCTGCAGAGAGGCTTGTATGTGTTATACCTATGCTAGTGAAAGGCTGGACAGCACTAATCTGACCTGTAGGAATGTGGCACTCTCTGGCTCAATGCTCAGGAAAAAGAAGGTGCCATGTGCTGCAATGAGGCTTGGAGGTGTTATAACTATGCTAGTGATTGGCTAGACTGCACTATTCTGACCCTGTAAAAAGGTGAAGGTGTAGGAAAGTGGCAGTCTCTGGCTCAGTGCTAGGGAATCAGAAGGTGCCATGTGCTGCAGAGAGGCTTGGAGGTGTTATATCTATGCTAGTGAAATGCTGGACTGCACTAATCTAACCCTGTAGAAAAGTGGCACTCTCAAGCTCAGTGATAGGGAATCTGAAGGTGTCATGTGCTGCAGAGAGGCTTAGAGGTGTTATAACTATGATAGTGAACGACTGGACTGCACTAATCTGGCTATCTAGGAAGGTGGCACTCTTTGGCTCAAAGGGAATCAAAAGGTCGTATATGCTGCAGAGAGGCTTGGAGGTGTTACAGCTATGCTAGTGAAAGGCTGGACTGCACTAATCTGACGAAGGTGAAGGTGTAGGAAGGTGGGACTCTCTGGCTTAGTGCTAGGGAATCAGAATGTGTCATGTGCTGCAGAGAGACTTGGAGGTGTTATAATTATGCTGCTGAGAGGCTGGACTGTACTAATCTGACCCTGTACGAAAGTGAAGATGTAGGAAGGTGGCACTGCCAAGCACTGTGCTAGGAAATTAGAATGTGTCATGTGCGGCAGGGAGGCTTGGAGGTGATATAACTATGCTAGTGAAAGGCTGGACTGCACTTTTCTGAGGTTGTAGGAAGGTGAAGGTCTAGTAAGTTGGCACTATCTGGCTCTGTACGTGCTAAGGAATCAGAAGGTGTCATGTGCTACAGAGAGGCTTGAAAGGTGTTTAAACTAGGCTAGTGAAAGGCTGGACTGCACTATTTTGTCCCTGTAGGAAGGTGGCACTCTCTGGTTCAGTGCTAGGGAATCAGAAGGTGTCATGTGCTGCAGAGCGGCTTGGAAGTGTTATAACTATATTAGTGAAAGGATGGACTGCACTAATCTGACCCTGTAGGAAGGTGCAGGTGTAGAAAGGTCAATCTCAGTGCTAGGGAATCAGAAGGTGTCATGTGCTACAGAGTAGCTTGGAAGTTTTATAACTATGCTAGTGAAACGCTGGACTGCACTAATCTGACCCCTTAGGAAGGAGAAGGTGTAGGAAGATGGCACTCTCAAGGTCAGTGCTAGGGAATCAGAAGGTGTCATGTGCTGCAGAAAGGCTCGGAGGTGTTATAACATGCTAATGAGAGGCTTGACTGAACTAATCTGACCCTGTAAGAAGCTGAAGGTTTAGGAAAGTGGCACTCTCTGGCACAGGGTTAAGGAATCAGAAGGTGTCATGTGCTGCAGAGAGGCTTGGAAGTGATATAAATATGATAGTGAAAGGCTGGACAACACTAATCTAACCTGTAAGAAGGTGGCACTCTCTGGCTCAGGGCTAGTGAATCAAAAGGTGTCATGTGCTGCAGAGTAGCTTGGAAGTTTTATAACTATGCTAGTGAAACGCTGGACTGCACTAATCTGACCCCTTAGGAAGGAGAAGGTGTAGGAAGATGGCACTCAAGGTCAGTGCTAGGGAATCAGAAGGTGTCATGTGCTGCAGAGAGGCTTGGAAGTGATATAAATATGATAGTGAAAGGCTGGACAACACTAATCTAACCTGTAAGAAGGTGGCACTCTCTGGCTCAGTGCTAAGGAATCAGAAGGTGCCATGTGCTGCAGAGAGGCTTGGAGGTGTTATAACGATGCTAGTGAAAGGCAGGACTGCACTAATCTGACCCTGTAGGAAGGTGTAGGTGTAGGAAGGTGGCACTCTCTGGTTATGTGTTAGGGAATCAGAAGGTGTCATGTGCTGCAGAGAGGCTTGGGGATGTTATAACTATGCTAGTGAAATGCTGGACTCCAGTAACCTGATTATGTAGGGAGGTGAAGGTGTAGGAAGGTGGCACTCACCGGCTCAGTCCTAGAAAATCAGAAGGTGTCATGTTCTGCAGAGATGCTTGGAGGTGTTATAACTATGCTAGTGAAAGGCTGGACTGCACTAGTCTGACCCTGTAGGCAGGTGGCACACTCAAGCTATGTGCTACGGAATCAGAATGTGTCATGTGCTGCGGAGAGGATTGGAGGTGTTATAACTACGTTAGTGAAAGGCTGGACAGCAGTAATTTGACAATGTAGGAAGGTGGCACTCTCTGGCTCAGTGCTAGAGAGTCTGAAGCTGCCTAGTGCTGCAGAAAGGCTTGGAGGTGTTATAACAATGCTACTCAGAAGCTGGACTGCACTAATCAGACCCTGTAGGAAGGTGAAGGTTTAGGAAGGTGGCACTCTGGCTCAATTCTAAGGAATCAGAAGGTTTTCATGTGCTTCAGAGAAGCTTAGAGGTGTTATAACTATGCTAGTAAAATGCTGGACTGCACAAATCTGATCCTGCAGGAAGGCACCACTCTCAAGGTCAAGGCTAGGGAATCAGGAGGTGCCATGTGCTGCAGAAAGGCCTGGAGGTGTAATAACTATGTTAGTGAAAGGCTAGACTGAACTAATCTGACCCTTAAAGAAGGTGAAGGTGTTAGAAGGTGGCACTCTGCATCTGTGCTGGGAAATCAGAAGGTGTCTTGTGCTGCAGAGGAGCTTGGAGGTGTTACAACTATGCTAGTGAAAGGCTGGACTGCACTAATTTGTCCCTGTAGGAAGGTGAAAGTGTAGGAAGTTGGCACTCTCAAGCTCAGTGCTAGGGAATCAGAAGGTGTCATTTGCAGCAAAGAGGTTTGGAGGTGTTATACCTATGCTGGTGAAAGGCTGGACTGCAGTAATCTGACTCTGTAGAAAGGTGGCATACTCTGTCTCAGTGCTAGGGAATCAGAAGGTGTCATGTACTGCCTAGAGGCTTGGATGTATTATAAGTATGCTAGTGAAAGGTTGAACTAAACTAATCTGACCCTTTTGGAAGGGGAAGGTGTAAGAAGGTGGCACTCTCAAGCTATGTGCTAGGGAATCAGAAGGTGTCATGTGCTGCAGAGAGGCTTGGAAGAGTTTTAACAATGGTACTAATAGCCTGGACTGGACTAATCTGACCCTGTTGGAAGGTGAAGGTGTAGGAAGGTGGCACTCTCTCACTCAGTACTAGGGAATCAGAAGGTGTCATGTGCTGCAGAGAGGTTTGCAGATGTTATAATTATGCTAGTGAAAGGCTGGACTGCACTAATCTGACCCTGTAGGAAGGTGAAGGTGTATGAAGGTGTAACTCTCAAACTCAGTGATGGGGAATCAGAAAGTGCCATGTGCTGCATAAAGGATTGGAGGTGTTATAACTATGCTAGTGAAAACCTGGACTGCACTACTCTGACCCTGTAGGAAGGTGTAGCTATAGGAAGGTTTCAGTCTCTGGCTCAGTGCAGGGGAATCAGAAGATGTCATGTGCTATAGAGTAACTTGGAGGTGTTATAACTATGCTAGTGGAAGGCTGAACTGCACTAATCTGACCCTATAGGAAGGTGGCACTGTAAGGCTCAGTGCTAGGGAATCAAAAGGTGTCATGTGCTGCAGAGAGGCTTGGAGGTATTTTAACTAGTCTAGTGAAAGGTTGGACTGCACTAATCTGACCCTATAGGAAGGTTGCACTTTCTGGCTCAGTGCAAAGGAATCAGCAGTTGTCATGTGCTGCATAGAGGCTCTGAGGTGTTATAACTATGCTAGTGAACGGTTGGAATGCACTAATCTGACCCTATAGAAGGGTGGCACTCTGGCTTAGTGTTATGGAATCAGAAGGTGTCCTGTGCTGCAGAGAGGCTTGGAGGTGTTATAGCTATGCTAGTGAAAGGCTGGACTGCACTAATTTGACCCTGTTGGAATGCGCAACTGTAGGAGGGTGGCACTCTCTGGCTCAGTGTTAGGGAGTCAGAAGATGTCATGTGCTGCAGAGAGGCTTGGAGGTGTTATAACTATGCTAGTGAAAGGCTGGACTGCACTATTCTGAACCTGTAGGAAGGTGAAGGCGTAGGAATGTGGCACTCTCTGGCTCAGTGCTAGGGAATCAGAAGGTGTCATGTGCTGCAGAAAGTCTTGTAGGTGTTATAACTATGCTAGTGAAAGGCTGGACTGCACTAATCTGACCCTGTAGGAAGGTGGCACTCACTGGCTTCGTGCTAGGGAATCAGAAGGTGTCATGTGCTGCAGAGAGGCATGGAGGCGTTATTCCTGTGCTGCTGAAAGGCTGGACTGCACTAATATGACCCTGTAGGGAGGTTAAGGCGTTGGGAGGTGGCACTCTCAAGCTCTGTGATAGGGAATCAAAAGGTGTCATGTGCTGCAGAGAGGCTTGGAGGTGTTATAACTATACTAGTGATAGGCTGGACTGCACTAATCTGACACTTTAGAAAGGTGATGGTGTAGGAATGTGGCATTCGCTGGCTCAGTGGTAGGTGATCAGAAGGTGTAATGTGCTTCAGAGAGGCTCGGATGTGTTATAACTATGCTAGTGTAATCTGGACTGCACTGATCTGACCCTGTATGTAGGTGGCACTCTCTGGCTTAGGGCTAGTGAATCAGAAGGTGTCATGTGCTGTAGAGTGTCTTGGAGGTGGTATAACCATGCTAGTGAAAGGCTGGACTGCACTGATCTGATCCTGTTGGAAGGCGAAGGTGTAGGAAGGTGACACTCTCAAGCTCTGTGCTAGGGAATCATAAGGTTTCATGTACTGCAGAGAGGCTTGGAGGTCTTATAACTATGCTAGTGTGTTGCCTTCAGCCTCGATCCTCTGTTTTTAATATATTACTATTAAGTGAGTTACATAGTTGTTAGGGTTACGCAATACAATGTTAAATTATGATTAAGTTTATTCACATTCTGTTGGTGTATAATGGTAGCGAAGCTATTCAAGTTAAGTAGCAATATTATTTACACTTCATCATTCTGTTGGTAATGATAGCGAGCTTATTGAAGTTAATTAACAATGCTATTGACAACTCACTCTGTTGGTAATGGAAGCGAGCTTTCACCGAAGTACTCTACAATACTGATTAGACATATATATATATATATATATATATATATCATAATATATATATATATATATATATATATATATATCTATATATATATATATATATATATATATATATATATATATATATATATATATATATAGATATATATATATATATATATATATATATATATATATATATATATATATATATACATCGATAGATAGATAGATAGATAGATAGATAGATAGATATAGATAATAGATATATAGATAGATAGATAGATAGATTTATAGATATATATATAGATAGATAGATTAATATATATATAGATATAGATATATAGATATATAGATATATAGATATAAATATATAAAGATATAGATATAGTAGATAGATAGATATAGATATAGAGTCCTGGCAATAGCTATCAAAACTTCCCTAGTCAAATTTCTATGGTGCAGAATTATACAAAAAATGTCTCTCTTCAACCAGCGATCGATATGTGTTCACAAAGATGAGCATGGGGGAAGGTATTGGTGTGGGGTTAAGATACCAAGGGGGTGATCATAAGCCCACACAAAAGGGGATGTTCACGTACTACATTGTGACACACAACAAGTGAGGTACCAGGTCAGTCAGTATGCTAGGGAACTTGTGGGGGTGAGGTCGAGACGGTGTGTGTCAACTCAACTCTTTAAGTAACCTTAACATTGTATCAATATAACACTAACAAGCTTGGTGACTAGGAGCTGGGTTCAACGTATCAGTAGGGATGAGGTCGAGACGGTGAGTGAGGGAGACTCTCACACAGTCGGCTTCTTACCTCTTCCCACTGCCCGCGGGTAGCCAGAGGCTAGTGAACGCATTGATCGGTGGTTTAGTTAACATCCAATTGGCTTGTTCCGCTGTTCAGAAAGAGTTTCGAAGCAAGGGAATCAGAATGTGTCATGTGCTGCAGAGAGACTTGGAGGTGTTTTAACTATGCTAGTGAAAGGCTGGACTGCACTAATCTGTCCCTGTAGGAAGGTGAAGGTGTACAAAGAACAAAGAGGAAGAACAAACAACAGCAGACCTGATGGTTCTTACGAGGCTGTTTGTGACAAGCTACACTAACTATCTAATCAAAGGTGGAAGATGAAGGACAGCAAAGGCGAAGGCTCCTCCCAACCCCCCATCCCTCCAGCCAAAGCTGGCAGGAAAGGAAAAAAGAACCATGCAGCATGGAAAGAGGAAAGAGGAAAGAACTACCATTACTGCTACCACTAACTGGGCGATAAAAGCGGACAAGGACACCAGTATTCGAAAAACTTAACGTTATTATGACAATGAGTAATATCTTAGTTGCTGATTGGATTCAAAATACTTGTCTAATCTATTCTTGAAAGCCGTAACTGTTGTACTATCAACGACATCACAGGGTAGAGAGTTCCAAACATTAACAACTCGATTGAAAAAGAAGTGTTTAGCTTCGTGCGACGAGAATCTTTTACCACTTATTCTCAAATTTTGATTTCTTCTTGTTCTATCTGATCGATCAATTGTAAAGTAATCTTCCGCATTAATATCACTGAATCCTTTAAACATTTTAAACACTTCTATTAGATCGCCTCGCATTCTTCGTTTTGATAGGCTGAATAAATTTACTTATTTAAGCCTTTGTTCATATGACAAATTTTTCAACCTAGGAATCATCTTTGTTACTCTTCTTTTCTATGTCTTTTCTGTAATAGTGAGACCAAAACTGTACACAGTACTCTAGACGGGGTCGAACCAACGAATTATACAGTTTTAATTACTTTTTCCGATTTATTATTAAAGACTCGTCCGATAAAGCCAAACAATTTGTTTGGAGTTTTAACTACCTCTGAACAATGCTGACCGGGCTTTAAATCGCTTGATATAGTGATTCCAAGATCCTTTTCTTTACTTACTGCAGAAAGTTGTTGGCCATTCATTACGTACCGAACGCGATTGTTTTTTTTTTTCCGATGTGCGACACTTTACATATGTCAACGTTCAATTTCATTTGCCATTGATTGGGCCAACGTGCAAGTCGATCTAGATCTGATTGTAAAGCTTCTTCGTCGAGTGTCGCAGTTACTTTACTAGCAAATTTTTGTATCATCAGCAAATTTTGATACTTTGCAAGTGAGCCCATCATCGATATCATTAACATAAATTAAGAAGAGCATGGGGCCAAGCACTGATCCTTGAGGTACGCCGCTTCTGACATCGAACCAGTTAGATGTAACACCGTTTAGAACTACTCTCTGTTTCCGCTCAGAGAGCCAGTCCACAAGCCAATTGTGAATGTTACCCGAGATACCGTGCGCCAGTAGTTTGCTGAGCAATCGTTGGTGGGGAACCTTATCAAATGCCTTTTGAAAATCCAGATATATGATATCTACTGATCTGCTTTCATCGAACACCTAAAATATATAATGAAAAAAATCAAGTAGGTTAGTTTAACACGAACGTTTAATACGGAAGCCATGTTGCGAATTATTTATTAT
This sequence comes from Eriocheir sinensis, assembly GCF_024679095.1. Taxonomy (NCBI): domain Eukaryota; kingdom Metazoa; phylum Arthropoda; class Malacostraca; order Decapoda; family Varunidae; genus Eriocheir; species Eriocheir sinensis. Next base: position 418,887 of record NW_026111564.1, on the reverse strand, counting down.
ATTATTTTCTTCGAAGAATTTCACCATATTGTCGCGAATGATAGTTTCCATTAACTTACAAACAATCGATGTCAGGCTAATTGGTCGATAGTTTCCTGGATGAGACTTGTCCCTATTTTTGAAAATTGGTGTGACATTTGCTATTTTCCAATCCGACGAAACTTTTCCAGCTGTTAAAGATTTATTGAATATGATGGAGAGCGGCATACAAATTTGATGTTTGATTTCTTTTAAGACCCTAGGGGTAGTTTTGTCTGGACCAGGAGTTTTGATTACTTTAATTTTTTTTCAATTGTGCGTAAAATGTAAAAAAAAGCTCGCTAATCGCTGCTCCCAGAAATAATCAAAAGAGGTGGCCGAAAGAAAGGTCAGTTTCGGGAGGAGAGGTGTCCTGATACCCTCCTCTTGAAAGAGTTCAAGTCGTAGGCAGGAGGAAATACAGATGAAAGAAGATTGTTCCAGAGTTTACCAGCGTGAAGGATGAAACAGTGAAGATGCTGGTTAATTCTTGCAATAGGGGTTTGGACAGTAGAGGGATAAAGTCGTGCAGCGGGCCGCGGGAAAGGGGGGTGGGGAGGCATGCAGTTAGTAAGTTCAGAAGAGCAGTCAGCGTGAAAATAGCTGCAGAAGATAGGAAGAGAGGCACCATCGCGACGGAATTAAAAAGGTAGAAGACTATCAGTAGGAGGAGGAAAACTGATGAGACGAAGAGCCTTAGACTCCACTCTGTCCAGAAGAACTGTGTTAGTGAATGCCTACTCCATACGAGGGCGGACAAGGCCACTGTATATGGATAGCAACTGTGCGGGGGAGAAGAACTGGCGGAGACGATACAGAACGCCCAACCTTGAGGAAGCTGATTTAGCGAGAGAGGAGATATGAAGTTTCCAGTTGAGATTTTGAGTTAAGGATAGACTGAGGATATTTAATGTTGAAGAAAGTGACAGCTGAGTGTTGTCGAAGAATTGGGGAGAGGTGTTTGGAAGATTGTTTCGAGTTGATAGGGTGAGAAATTGAGTTTTTGAAGCACTGAAGGACACAAGGTTCTTTCTATCCCAATATAAATGATAGCAAGGTCTGAGGTTTAACTGTTCTGCAGCCTCCAGTCTGGAGTCGTGTACTTCCTGTTGAGATGGCCTTCTATTGAAAGAAGTCGAATAATGCAAAGTGGAGTCGTCGGCGAATGAGTGGACAGGACAGTTTGTTATGGAAAGATTATTGATGAATAACAGGAAGAGAGTGGGTGATAGAACAGAGCCTCATGGAACGCCACTGTTGATAGGTTTAGGGGAAGAACAGTGACCGTCTACCACCGCAGAGATAGAACGGCCGGAAGAGAAACTGGATATAAAGGAACAAAGAGAGGGATATAATCCTAAAGAGGGCAGTTTTGAAAGCAAAGACTTTTGCCAGACTCTATCGAAGCTTTAGATATGTCACCGAAACGGCAAAGAGAGGATGACCAAGAGTCAGTTAAGAAAGCAAGAAGATCGCCAGTATAACGCTCATTGGGGAACCCATACTGGCGATCAGATAGAAGGTTAGAAGTGGAAAGGTGCTTTTGAATCTTCCGGTTAAGGATTGATTCAAAAGCTTTAGATAGACAGGAAAGTGAAGTAATAGGGCGGTAGTTTGAGGGATTGGAGCGGTCACCATTCTTAGGTACAGGCTGTACAAAGGAAAACTTCAAGCAGGAAGGAAAGGTTGATGTTGACAGGCAGAGGCGAAAGAGTTTGACCAGGCAGGGTGTCATCACGGAGGCACAGTTTTTAAGGACAATAGAAGGCATTCCATCAGGTCAATTAGACTGCTGAGAGTTAAGGCCAAAGGGGGCATAGAAAACATCATTACGAAAAATCTTAATAATAGGTATAAAGGAGTCAGAGGGGGTATGAGTAGGAGGAATATGCCCAGAATCGTCCAGGGTGGAGTTCTTACAGAATGTGTGAGCAAAGAGTTCAGCCTTAGAGATAGATAAGACGGCAGTGCTCCCGTCAGGGTTAAGGAGAGGAGGGAAAGAGGAAGAAGTGAAATTGGTGATATTGTTGCTAGGTACCAGAAGTCAAGGGATGAATTAGAGAAAGCAAGGTGTTGACATTTCTATTGATAACAGAGGTTTTGTAAAGTCGGAGAATAGATTTGGCACGATACCGTGCTGAAATGTAAAGTTCATGGTTAGTGAAAGTTAGTTAGTGAAAGGCTGCAATACACTAGTCTGACGCTGGAGGAAGGTGAAGGTGTAGAGAGGTGGCACTCTCAACCTCAGTGCTAGGGAATTAGTTGACATGTGCTGCAGAGAGGCTTGGAGGTGTTGTAAATATGCTAGTGAAAGGCTGGACTAAACTAATCTGACCGTGAAGGAAGATGGAGGTGTAGGAAGGTGGCACTCTTTGGATCAGTGCTACGGAATCAGAAGGTGTAATGTGCTTTAGAGAGGCGTGGAGGTGTTATAGTTATGCTAGTGAAAGGCTGGACTGCACTAATCTGTCGCTGTAGGAGGTGAACGTGTAGGAAGGTGGCACTCTCTGGCTCAGTTCAAGGGAATTAGGTGTCATGTGCTTCAGAGAGGCTTGGAGGTGTTTTAACTATGCTAGTGAAAGGCTGGACTGCACTATTCTGACGTTGTAGAAAGATAAACGTATAGGAAGGTGGCACTCTCTGGCTCAGTGCTAGGGAATCAGACGGTGTCATGTGCTGTAGAGAGGCTTGGAGGCTGACCTTGTAGGAAGATGAATGTGTAGGAAGGTGACACTCTGTAACGACTTAAAAGCTAACTTTTCGGATGTCTCATTCAATATAATAACGATAATAACAGCTGACTGATCGCCCCCGCACTAATTATCGTGTCTGAAGTGCTGTACCAATAAAATACGGACAAACAGCTGTTCCAGGGGAGGCGCCAATTAAAACAAGCAATGTAGCATTAAAGGCGATTATAGTATGCTACCTATTAAGTAATGCACACTTTCCGTCATTATTTCCTACATAGCTCATGCACATAGGTATACTAAATATAATAACATAAAACATATCTTCTACAGTAACTTCATACAGGTAGGAAGGAATAAGTAATAACTTTCGTATCTGTGGCTTGGAGGGACGGGTGCGTCGTCTGCCGCGTTCACCGTCACCCGCTGTTCCGCGAGCGTACACACCCGTCCCTCCAAGCCAAGGATACAAAACTTATTCCTTAATACAATGATTCCTACCTGTATGAAGTTACTGTAGAAGATTTTTTTTTATGTGATTATATTTAGTATGCCTATGTGAATGAGCTATGTAGGAAATAATGACGGAAAGTGTGCATTACTTAATAGGTAGCCTACTATAATCGCCTTCAATGCTACATTGCTTGTTTTGAAGGGCCGCCCGTTATCCCTTCAAAACTGGCATACTTATTATTGTACTTTGTTTCTTAGGTGATGTCATTGATTGTTAAAGTAGAGTGCCGCCATTCAATTAAATTACGAATATTTTTTTAATCATAAAACTAGTTAGATTATCTTAATCATGTATATTTGGTACGTGTCTTTGATACAACGCATAACGTCATGAACAGCCAATCAGGTGAAGGGGGGTCGGAGCTTAGCCAGAATTGGGGAGGGGCTTTTCGGCGTAAATAATTATTATTGGCAAAGTAATTTGAACAGACTATAGCAGTAAAGTTAAAAGCTACTGCTAAAAGGACAGCTTCTAGCAGCACTTCTAAAAGTACTGCTAGGAGTATTTATTGATACCGCCCCAGGTGTCATGTACTGCAGAGATGCTTGGAGGTGTTATAACCATACTAGTGAAAGGCTGGACAACACTAATCTGACCCTGTAGGAAGGTGAAGGTGTAGGAAGGTGGCACTCTGGCTCAGTGCTAAGGAATCAGAAGGTGTCATGTGCTGCAGAGAGGCTTGAAGGTGTTTTAACTATGCTAGTGAATGGGTGGACTGCACTAACTTCACCCTGTAGAAGCGTGAATGCGTAGGAAGGTGGCACTCTGACTTAGTGTAAGGGAGTCAGGTACCATGTGCTGCAGAGCTGTAGGCGTAGGTGTTATAACTATGCTGGTGAAAGGCTGGACAGCACTAATCTGACCCTGTAGGAAGGTGAATGTAGGAAGGTGGCACTCTCAAACTCTGAGTTAAGGAATCAGAGGGTGTCATGTGCTGCAGAGAGGCTTGGAGGTGTTATAACTATGCTAGTGAATGGCTGGACTGCACTAATCTGACGATGTAGGAAAGTGAAAGTGTAGGAAGTTGGCACTCTCTGGCACAGGGCTAGGGAATCTAAAGGTGTTATGTGGTGAAGAGAGGATTCAAGGTGTTATAACTATGCTAATGAAAAGCTGTACTGAACTATTCTGACATAGTAGGAAGGTGGCACTCTCTGACTCAGTGCTATGGAATCAGAGGGTGTCATGTGCTGCAGAGAGGCATGGTGGTGTTATAACTATGCTAGTGAAAGGCTGGACTGCACTAATCTGATCCTGTCGGAAGGTAAGGGTGTCGGAGTGTGGCACTCTCAAGCTCAGTGCCTGGTAATCAGAAGGTGTCATGTGTTGCAAAGAAGCTTGAAGGTGTTATAAATATGCTATTGCAAGGCTGGACTGCACTAATCTGTCCCTGTTGGAAGATGCAGCTGTAGGAATGTTTTTAGTTAAGTGCCAATTAATAAGAAGGTGTCATGTCCTGCAGAGTGGCTTGAAGGTGTTTTAACTATGCTAGTGAAAGGCTGAACTGCACTAATCTGTCCCTGAAAGAAGGTGAAGGTGTAGGAAGGTGGCACTCTCTGGCTCAGTGGTAGAGAACCAGGTGTCATGTGCTGCAGAGAGGCTTGGAGGAGTTATAACTATCCTAGTGAAAGGCTGGACTGCACTAATCTGACCCTGTAGGAAGGTGAAGGTGTAGGAAGGTGGCACTCTCAAGCTCTGTTCTAGGGCATCATAAAGTGTCATGTGCTGCAGAGTTGCTTGGAGGTGTTATTATGCTAGTGAAAATCTACACTGCACAAATCTGACCCTGTAGAAAGGTGCCACTCTAAAGATCAGTGCTAAGGAATCAGAAGGTGTCATGTGCTGCAGAGAAGCTTGGAGGTTTTATAACTATGCTAGTGAAAGGCTGGACTACACTAACCTGACCCTGTAAGAGGGTGCTGGTGAAGGAAGGTGGCACTCTCTGACTTAGTGCTAATGAATCGGGTGCCATGTGCTGCAAAGAGGCTTTAAGGTGTCATAACTATGTTAGTGATAGGCTTCACTGCACTAATCTCACCCTGTTGGAGGGTGATGGTGTAGAAAAGTGGCACTCTCTTGCTCAGTGTTAAGGAATCAGTTGTCATGTGCTGCAGAGAGGCGTGGAGGTGTTATAACTATGCTAGTGAAAGGCTGGTCTTCACTAATGTGACCCTGTAGGAAGATGCAACTGTAGGAAGGAGGCACTTTCTATCTCAGTGCTAAGGAATTAAAATGTGTCATGTGCTGCAGAGTGGTTTGAAGGTGTTCTAACTATGCTAGTGAAAGGCTAGACTGCACTAATTTGACCATGTAAGACGGTGAATGCGTAGAAAGGTGGCACTCTCTGGCCCAGTGCTAGGGAATCAGGTTGCATGTGCTGCAGAGAGGCTTGGAGGTGTTAGAACTATGGTAGTGAAAGACTGGACTGCACTACTCTGTCCATGTAGGAAAGTGAAGGTGTAGGAATGTGGCACTCTCAAGCGCAGTGCTAGGGAATCAGAAGGTGTCATGTACTACAGAGAGACTTTGAGGTGTTATAACTATGCTAGTAAAAAACTGGACAGCACTAATCTGACCCTCTAGGAAAGTGAAGGTGTAGGAATGTGGCACTCTCAAGCGCAGTGCTAGGGAATCAGAAGGTGTCATGTACTACAGAGAGACTTTGAGGTGTTATAACTATGCTAGTAAAAAGCTGGACTGCACTAATCTAATCCCTGAAGGAAGGTGAAGGTGTAGGAAGGTGGCACTCTGGCTCAGTGGTAGGGAATCAGAAGGTGTCATGTACAGAGAAGCTTGGATATGATATTACTATGCTAGTGAAAGGCTGGACTGCACTAAACTGATCCTGTAAGAGGGTGAAGGTGAAGGAGGTGGCACTCTCTGGGTCAGTACTAAGGAATCAGGTGTCATGTGCTGCAGAGAGGCTTGGAGGTGTTAGTAATATGCTAGTGAAAGGCCGGACTGCACTAATCTGACCCTGTAGGAAAGTGAAAGTGTAGGAAGGTGGCATTCCCAGGCTCTGTGTTAGGGAATCAAAAGGTGGCATCTGCTGTAGAGAAGCTTGGAGGTGTTATAACTATGCTAGTGAAAGGCCGGACTGCACTAATCTGACACTGTAGGAAGGTGAAGGTGTAGGAAGGTGGAACACTCTGGCTCAGTGTTAGGGAATCAGAAGGTTTCATTTGCAGCGGAGAGGCTTGGAGGTGTTATAACCCTACTAGTGAAAGACTGGACTGCACTTATCTGACCCTGTAGCAAGATCCACCTGTAGGAAGGAAGCACTCTCTGGCTCAATGCTAGGGAATCAAAAGATGTCATGTGCTGCAGATAGGTTTGAAGGTAGTATGATATTATAAGGCTGGACTGCACTAATCTGTCCCTGTAGGAAGATGCAACTGTAGGAAGGAGGCACTCTGGCTCTATGCAAAGGAGTTAGAAGGTGTCATGTCCTGCAGAGTTGTTTGAAGGTGTTATAACTATGATAGTGAAAGGCTGGACTGCACTAATCTGTCCCTGTAGGAAGGTGAAGGTGTAGGAAGGTGGCACTCTCAAGCTCTGTGCTAGGGAATCAGAAGGTGTCATGTGCTGTAGAGAAGCTTGGAGGTGTTTTAACTATGCTAGTGAAATGCTGGACTGCACTAATCTGACCCTGTAGGAAGGTGGAGGTGTAGGAAGGTGGCTCTCTCTGACTCAGTGCTAGGGAATTAGGTGTCATGGGCTGCAGAGAGGCTTTGAGGTGTTATAACTATGCTAATGAAAGGCTGGACTGCACAAATCTGACCCTGTAGGAAGGTGCCACTCTCAAGGTCAGTGCTAAGGAATTAGAAGGTGTCATTTGCTGAAGAGAGGCTTGGAGGTGTTATAACTATGCTAGTGAAAGGCTGGACTGCACTAATCTGACCCTGTAGTAAGGTGTAACTATAGGAATGAGGCACTTTCTAATTCAGTTGTCAGGAATTAAAAGGTGTCATGTGCTGCAGAGTGGCTTAAAGGTGTTATAACTATGCTAGTGAAAGCCTGGATTATACTAATCTGACCCTGATAAAAGGTGAAACAGTAAGAACGTGGCACTCTCAAGCTCTGTGCTAGGGAATCAGAAGGTTGCATGTGCTGCAGAGGGGCTTGGAGGTCTTATAACTATGCTACTGAAATGTTGGACTGCAGTAATCTGACCCAGTAGGAAAGTGAAGGTGTAGGAAGGTGGCACTCACTGGCTCCGTGCTACGGAATCAAAAGGTGTCATCTGCTGCAGAGAGGCTTGGAGGTGTTATAACTATGCTAGTGAAAAGCTGGACTGCACTTATCTGACCCTCTAGCAAGATCCAGCAGTAGGAAGGAGGCACTCTCTGGCTCAATGCTAGGGAATCAAAAGGTGTTATGTGCTGCAGAGAGGCTTGAAGGTAATATGATATTATAAGGCTGGACTGCACTAATCTGACCCTGTAGGAAGGTGGAGGCGTAGGAAGGTGGCACTCTCTCTCTCTCTCTCTCTCTCTCTCTCTCTCTCTCTCTCTCTCTCTCTCTCTCTCTCTCTCTCTCTCTCTCTCTCTCTCTCTCTCTCTCTATATATATATATATATATATATATATATATATATATATATATATATATATATATATATATATATATATATATATATATATATATATATATATATATATATATATATATATATATATATATATATATATATATATATATATATATATATATATATATATATATATATATATATATATATATATATATATATATATATATATATATATATATATGACAAGTCTTAAACATAATACTACAATATGTGCTCAGTTGCCAGTAATAATAACACTCGTCGTTCCACAAGCAGTGGTTTGTATCTCTCACATCATATATATATATATATATATATATATATATATATATATATATATATATATATATATATATATATATATATATATATATATATATATATATATATATATATATATATATATATATATATATATATATATATATATATATATATATATATATATATTATATTATATATATATATATATATATATATATATATATATATATATATATATATATATATATATATATATATATTTTTTTTTTTTTTCTACGTCGTGGCCTATTGAGCCGGTAGGCTTCTTCCCGGTGGATCCTGATGGTCGGCCCAAGGCTTCTTCCCGGTGGATCCTGATGGTCGGCCCAAGGCTTTTTCCCGTTGGATCCTGATGGTCGGCCCAAGGCTTCTTCCCGGTGGATCCTGACGGTCGGCCCAAGGTTTCTTCCCGGTGGGGCCTGGTGGTCGGCCCAGCCCGTTCTGGCGTAGGTGAGTGTCAGACGATAAATTATCGTTGAAAAAAAAATTCGAGACAATCTTAATACAAGAACATGTTATGTGAAGAAAACGTAGAAAAAAACAGTAAATTATCACATAAAACCGTAAAACAAGACAAACTTAGTATGTGAATATGTAAGAAGAAAAACCTATTATCAACATTTAGTTATCCTAGAAGAAACGGTAAAATGCTTAACTCATTACGAGAACATGTAGTAAGATAATGTTACAGTATATTACTGTAAAATTTGAAATAAACAGCTAGTAAATGATTGTTGATTGAAAAAGTATTGCACTGAAACTATCGTAGAGTAAATAACATAACAGGTTATTAGAATAGTAAAACTAAACAGAAATAATACACACTCACCAAGTAAATGTTATGTTTGAATGCAAGCACGTATTGCGACTTATGCTGAAAAACCGGAAAATAACACCTGTAAATTATCGCAGAATAACGATGAACAGGAAAAGACAAGAAATGCCACGAGAAAAAAAGTAAATACAGTGAAACGAACAGACACACCAAACTCTCTCTCTCTCTCTCTCTCTCTCTCTCTCTCTCTCTCTCTCTCTCTCTCTCTCTCTCTCTCTCTCTCTCTCTCTCTCTCTCTCTCTTTCTTTAAATCCAATAGAAATAAATTAACAACGACCATAAGAACTGCCAAAGCAAATTACTATAAAAACAAACTGTCAAGTGAAGCAGGGGACTCCAAAAAGACCTGGTCTACTATAAATAGTCTACTCGCTAAAAACAAGCGAAACTTCCTTCATCTTTTTTATTCAATGGTGATACCGTAACAGATTCTTTTAATGTAGCAAACGCTTTCAATAACTATTTCAGTAATATTGGCAACACGTTAGCCACGATCATCCCAGAGACCCAAACACCTTTTACCACTTATCTCCCCGAATCGGTTCCATTTTCTTCCTACTTACGACCCACTACACTACCAAAAGTTAAGTCTGTCATTCGTAATATAAAAGCCTCTTCCCCGGGACATGATGACATTAGTATTAAAATAATTAAGGAATGTTGTGACCTAGTTTCTCCCTTTTTAGATTATATAATTAATACATCTTTTAAAGAGGGCTCTTTTCCAAGTCACCTGCAGATGGCACGTGTTGTTCCAATCTTTAAGAAGGGAGACTCTTCATTACCACTTAATTACAGACCTATTTCTATCTTACCCAGCTTTAGCAAAATTATAAAAAAAAATGATGTCAGTAAGACTAATTAATTACCTGTCCAAACACTCACTCCTCACCTCCGTTCAGTATTGCTTCCGTCCTAAGTATTCTACTGAATTAGCACTTCACCATCTTTGTCAAAATATTTACAATGCTTTGGATGCAAAAATGTTCCAGATAACTGTGTTCTGTGATCTCACTAAAGCTTTTGACACCATTTCTCATAACAGTCTACTAGATAAATTGTTTGTTTATGGAATTCGTGGCAATGCGCATAATTGGTTCAAAAGTTACTTAGCACACAGGAAACAATGTACATCGTTTAACAATGTGTCATCGCCATTAGACCTCATCTTGACTATGCGGTTCAGTTCTGGTCACCTTACTATAGAATGGATATCAAAATGTTAGAATCGGTGCAGAGGAGGATGACTAAGATGATTCAGGGGTTGAGAAACTTGCCATACGAGGAAAGACTCAAGCAGTTAAACTTGCATTCTCTAGAAAGGCGAAGGGTGCGTGGAGACATGATCGAGGTTTATAAATGGATGAAGGGCTTTAATAAGGGAGACATTCATAAGGTTTTGTTGGTAAGAGAACCGGGTAGGACACGAAGTAATGGGTTTAAACTGGATAAATTCAGATTCAACAGGGACATAGGCAAAAATTGGTTTACTAACAGGGTGGTGAATGAGTGGAATAGGCTTAGCAGTTATGTGGTGAGTGCCAATACAATTGTCACATTCTAGACTAGATAAATTCATGGACAGCGATATTAGGTGGGGTTAGATACACGGGAGCTTAGGGTCAAAGGAGCTGCCTTGTACAGGCCTACCGGCCTCTTGTAGACTCCTGCATTCTTATGTTCTTATGTTCTTATACAGATACTGCATGTGGTGTGCCTCAGGGATCAATTCTTGGCCCGATTCTTTTCTTAATTTATATAAATGACATAATTCATAGCAGCAATAAATTAAAATTCCTTTTATTTGCCGACGATACCACAATTTTCATTCAAGGACATGATCTTGAAGATATAACAGACGCTTTAAATACTGAGCTTATCAATGTATCAAATTGGATCATGAGTAATAAATTAACATTAAATATTAACAAAACTAAGTTCATGATTTCTAGTCCACTCACGACTCAGCCAGTTCATACATCAATAAAAATTAATAATTTTGCATTAAATGTAGTTACTTCTTTTAAATTTTTAGGTATAACTATCGATAATAAATTAACATGGAAACGACACATTGACATGGTAAAATCAAAGGTAGCCCTGCTAACGGGCGTAATATTCAGATTAAGAGATTCTCTCTAATATATCCGCACCTTCTATACTGTTGTGCCATATGGGGAGGCGCCTATAACACCTTCATCGACAGCCTGATTATTTCACAAAAAAAACTCTTACGTGTTATGTTCTTTAAAGATCGGTATGCTCATACAAATTGTATTTTTAGAGATTTTAGGTTGTTAAAGCTTCCCGATATTATATACCTTCAAACTAACTTATTTGTACACAAAGCTCTTCACTCTTTCCCTGTATACCCTGGCTTTACTGTGATGCCCCGCTCTGTGCCCCGTAGAACTCATCAATTGCGTCCACCGTTATACAGGAGCACACACGCCCAGCAGAGTGTTCTGTCATGGGGATAAAAAAGCTGGAATACCTTGCCTCAGTCCCTTCTAAATAATGATAATCAAGTCTCATTTAAAAGAAATTTATTTTCATTGTTACATGGTAATTATACTTAATATTTTTCAGTGAAATATATACCTTAACTACCTCACATTAAGGCATGTTAAAGAGTGCCTGCTATGCTTTCACCCTATCCTTCTCCTTCCCCCTTTCCCTCCCTTCTCTACTGCTACTACTACTGCTACTACTACCACTGCTACTACTACTACTACTACTACTACTACTACTACTACTACTATTAGAATATGTAATAGTAATGTTCAGGATCAGTATCACTATTATAATTTTATTATCACTATTATTATTATTATTATTATTATTATTATTATTATTATTGTTATTATTATTATTATTATTACTATTATTATTATTATTATTATTATTATTATTATTATTATTATTATTATTATTATTATTATTATTATTATTATTATTATTATTATTATTATTATTATTATTATTATTATTATTATTATTATTATTATTATTATTATTATTATTATTATTATTATTATTATTATTATTATTATTATTATTATTATTATTATTATTATTATTATTATTATTATTATTATTATTATTATTATTATTATTATTATTATTATTATTATTATTATTATTATGCGTTACTACTGTCACTATTATCATGTTTATCATTATTATCATGTCTATCATTATTATGTCTATCATTATTATCATGTCTCATTATTATCATGTCTGTCATTATTATTTTTTTTTTATTGTCATTATCATTATTATTAGTAATATTGTTATGAAACTATCATTAGTGGTAGTCGTATTTTGTTGCTATTGCTATTGTTATTATTAGTATTAGTATTATCACTTTGTTCTGTTAATCAGGAACAAAAGCCTATTTTCATTAATTTTGTATTGGGGTGCACATGTATATAGTATGCATTCTGAGTTAGCCATACTTAATTTTTTTGCAATCTTTAATATATTTTTGATAGACCTTGTCGCACCTGTATATATATATATATATATATATATATATATATATATATATATATATATATATATATATATATATATATATATATATATATATATATATATATATATATATATATATATATATATATATATATATATATATATATATATATATTTATATAGATATATATATATATATATATAACATGTAGTCCATAAGAGAGCTACGGCTCAATGGACAAGTGGCTTTTAAAGACAATGTGTAAAATAATCTATGTAACTACCTTGAGGCCCATCAATCAATCAATCAGTCAATCAATCTCTCTCTTGTTTCCATTTCTCATCACATTTGATTCTCCTCTCTCTCCATTGGCTCTCATCTCGCCTTTCTCTCTTCCATCACTCCGCCTCTTCCTCCTCCTGCCGTGAGGGAGGTCTTAGCACTGTCATGATCGTCTGTAAGGCGTTCGAATCAGCGGATCGTCGTTTGGATATAACTTTTAAAAATTAGGTTTGTCCTCGTTATTACGCGCACAGGGGGAAGAAGAAGATGAAGAGGAGGAGGAGGAGGAGGAGTCGATGATGTAGAAACCTGAGTAAAGGAAGAGGTATTGAAGGACAGGTCGAACTTATGAGAAGAACACGGACGAGGACGAGGACGAGGACGAGGAGGAGGAAACAAGGACCCATTGAAAGGCGGCCAAGATGAAGCCTATTGGCTCACTACGAGGCCGCCCTCTCCAGTACTGTGATCTGTTCGACAGTCACTTGGTGCCTCCAGTGTAGATCAAGCCAAGATGAAGCCTATTGGCTCACTACGAGGCCGCCCTCTCCAGTACTGTGATCTGTTCGACAGTCACTTGGTGCCTCCAGAGCAGATCAAGCCAAGATGAAGCCTATTGGCTCATTACGAGGCCGCCCTCTCCAGTACTGTGATCTGTTCGACAGTCACTTGGTGCCTCCAGAGCAGATCAAGCCAAGATGAAGCCTATTGGCTCACTACGAGGCCGCCCTCCAGTACTGTGATCTGTTGGACAGTCACTTGGTGCCTCCAGATCAGATCAAAGCAATTTGGTGCGCACGTTCTGTTTACGCTTGATTCGCGAAGTAACAGTAGATGCGATTTTCAAAGTTGATGGTTTCTGAATTTAAGACTTCAGCAGGGAGGTTGTTCCATTGACGCATGATTTGGTTTGAAAAGAAATGCCTAGCAATGTCTGTATTGCCTCGCTTCACTTGACTGGATAAACCGTTGTTTCTAGTTCATGGGATGGTTTGTAACAAAAAAAAATGGAGTGGTCAACGTTACTGAAGTTCTTCAAATACTTGAAGATTCATATTCTCGCGTAAGCGTCTCTTTTCCAGTGAAATTCGTTTATTCGGTGGAGGAGGAGGAGGAGTAGGAGGAGGAGGAGGAGGAGGAAAATGCGGGCGTGAGGGATACCCAAGAAAGACATTTGAATAGTGAAATATCAGCATTCAAATGTACGTTGTGAGGGAGAGATTTTGCGACAGAGAGAAAGCTGCCCTGACACACCCGCGGCTCGAGGCTTTACTCGGCGTGTTTCGAGGTGTCTTAGAAGCTTTGAAGAACTTGCTCGCCTTAAAGATTCCTCCGGCAGTTGAAATATTAGTCTAGACCTTTTTTGTGTGATTAGGCTTTATATGGTAGTGGCGCTGCTGGTAGAAGAAATAGTAGTAGTAGTAGTAGTAGTAGTAGTAGTAGTAGTAGTAGTAGTAGTAGTAGTAGTAGCAATATTAGTAGTAGTAGTAGTTGTAGTAGCAATATCATCCCCATTATAATTTTTTAAATTATATTCATTAATGTTCCTTTTCTTTCAAAATATTATATTATTCCCTTTTCCCTCTCTTCCTTTGCATCTGCTTGGCTTTTGTGTCTCCTTTTTCTTCTTCCTCCAGCTGTTTTTTTTTCACTTTGATCATTACTTATTTTCCTTTTCAAGTCTTTTCTGCTTTTGTGTGCTCGCCCTCACACCCGAACACGGAGAGAGAGAGAGAGAGAGAGAGAGAGAGAGAGAGAGAGAGAGAGAGAGAGAGAGAGAGAGAGAGAGAGAGAGAGAGAGAGAGAGAGAGAGAGAGAGAGAGAGAGAGAGAGAGAGAGAGAGAGAGAGAGAGAGAGAGAGAGAGAGAGAGAGAGAGAGAGAGAGAGAGAGAGAGAGATTGCCGGTTGAACTGATGGTTACTGGTAAGTCATAGTTAAACGTTACATCGATGTCATTTTCTTTTTTACAGCAAAGGAGGCAGCTCAAGGGCAAAAAAAGTAATAATGAGACAAAAAATCCCGCTAAACACCCCCTGATGAATGAGAACATAACATAAGAACATAAGAACGCAGGAGTCTATAAGAGGCCGGTAGGCCTGTACAAGGCAGCTCCTTTGACCCTAAGCTCCCGTGTATCTAACCCCACCTAATATCGCTGTCCATGAACTTTAGTCTATTTTTGAATGTGACAATTGTATTGGCACTCACCACATGACTGCTAAGCCTATTCCACTTATCCACCACCCTGTTAGTAAACCAATTTTTGCCTATGTCCCTGTTGAATCTGAATTTATCCAGTTTAAACCCATTACTTCGTGTCCTACCCGGTTCTCTTACCAACAAAACCTTATGAATGTCTCCCTTATTAAAGCCCTTCATCCATTTATAAACCTCGATCATGTCTCCACGTACTCTTCGCCTTTCTAGAGAATGCAAGTTTAACTGTTTGAGTCTTCCCTCGTATGGCAAGTTTTTCAACCCCTGAATCATCTTAGTCATCCTCCTCTGCACCGATTCTAACATTTTGATATCCATTCTATAGTAAGGTGACCAGAACTGAACCGCATAGTCAAGATGAGGTCTAACTAATGCTAGATAGAGTTTGAGGAGGACTTCGGGGCTTCTGTTGCTTACGCTCCTTGAAATAAATCCCAGTACCCTATTAGCTCGATTTCTAGCTTGAATGCATTGTGCCCTTGGACGGAGATCAGAGCTCACTAAGACCCCTAAATCCCTCTCGCACCCAGACCTACTTATGAGAGTGTCATTTAAGCAATAGTTATGTGAGGGGTTGTTCCTACCTACACTCAGAATACTGCACTTCCCTACATTGAACTCCATTTATCCGCCCAGTCATACAATCTGTTGAGTTCACCTTGGAGAATACTAGCGTCCTGATCCGACTCAATTACTCTACCGATCTTGGTATCATCTGTAAATTTACTAACATCACTACTAATTCCTGTATCTAAGTCATTGATATAAATAATAAACAAAAGTGGACCTAATACCGAACCTTGTGGGACCCCACTCGTAACACATCCCCAGTCAGATCTTTTACCATTGATTTGCACTCTTTGCTTCCTATTGCTAAGCCACGCCTTGACCCAGTTCAAAACTTTACCCTCTACTACGTGAACCTGTAATTTAGTGAGAGGCGGTGCAACATGACGACACCTATTACAGCCTCGCTACCAGTGCCTGTTTATGTTTTAGCGAAGTCTACCCCAAAGTTGCTCCTACGAGTGCCGTAATCATCCACATTTGGCACCTAAGCCTGTTTTTGCCAGTTATATCTGCGTCTCAAACATCCTCTCCTAAAGTACCATAAAGGAAACCCCAAAAAAAGCTCGCTACTCGCTGCTCATGTAAAGACTCAGAAGAGGTTTGCGAAAGAGCAGTTAGTTACGTGAGAAGAGGTGTCCTGATACCTTTCTCTTGAATGAGTTCAAACCGTAGGCAGGAGGAAATACAGATGAAGGAAGATCGTTCCAGAAATTACCAGCGTGAGGGATAAAAGAGTGAAGATGCTCGTTAACTCTTGCATAAGGGCTTTGGACAGTGTAGGGATGAGCATGAGTAGAAAGTCGTGTGCGGCGGGGCCGCATAAAAGGTGGAAGGCATGCAGTTAGCAAGTTCAGAAAAGCAGTGAGCGTGAAAATATCGACAGAAGATAGAAAAGGAGGCAACATGGCGGCGGAATTTGAGAGGTAGAAGACTATCAGTACAAAGAAACACAAAGGAAGAACAAACAACAGCAGACCTGCTGGTCCTTACGAGGTTGTTTGTGACAAGCTACACTAACTATCTAATCAAAGGTGGAAAATGAAGGACAGCAAAGGCGAAGGCTCCTCCTACCCTCCCATCCCTCCAGCCAAAGCTGGCAGGAAAGAAAAAACATGCAGCATGGAAAACTGCATGGAATTTATGTAGGAAAGAGGAAAGAACTACCATTACTGCTACCACTAACCGGGCGATAAAAGCGGACAAGGACACCAGTATTCGAAAGAATTTAACGTTATTACGACAATGAGTAATATCTTAGTTGCTGGTTGGATTCAAAACACTTGTCTAATCTATTCTTGAAGGCCGTAACTGTTGTACTATCAACGACATCACAAGGTAGAGAGTTCCAAACATTAACAACTCGATTGATGAAGAAGTGTTTAGCTTCGTGCGACGAGAATCTTTTACCACTTATCTTCAAATTGTGATTTCCTCTTGTTCTATTTGATCGATCAATTGTAAAGTAATCTTCCGCATTAATATCACTGAATCCTTTGAACATTTTAAACACTTCTATTAGATCGCCTCGCATTCTTCGTTTTGATAGGCTGAATAAATTTACTTATTTAAGCCTTTGTTCATATGACAAATTTCTCAACCTAGGAATCATCTTTGTTACTCTTCGTTGGACCCGTTCCAACTTTTCTATGTCTTTTCTGTAGTAGGGAGACTCTAGACGGTGTCGAACCAACGAATTATACAGTTTTAATTACTTTTTCCGATTTATTATTAAAGACTCGTCCGATGAAGCCAACCAATTTGTTTGCAGTTTTAACTACCTCTGAACAATGCTGACCGGGCTTTAAATCGCTTGATATAGTGATTCCAAGATCCTTTTCTTTACTTACTGCAGACAGTTGTTGGCCATTCATTACGTACCGAACGCGATTGTTATTTTTTCCGATGTGCAACACTTTACATTTGTCAACGTTCAATTTCATTTGCCATTGATTGGCCCAACGTGCAAGTCGATCTATATCTGATTGTAAAGCTTCTTCGTCGAGTATCGCAGTTACTTTACAAGCAATTTTTGTGTCATCAGCAAATTTTGATACTTTGCAAGTGAGCCCATCATCGATATCATTAACATAAATTAAGAAGAGCATGGGGCCAAGCACTGATCCTTGAGGTACGCCGCTTTTGACATCGAGCCAGTTAGATGTAACACCGTTTAGAACTACTCTCTGTTTCTGGTCAGAGAGCCAGTCCGCAAGCCAATTGTGAATGTTACCCTAGATACCGTGCGCCAGTAGTTTGCTGAGCAATCGTTGGTGGGGGACCTTATCAAATGCCTTTTGAAAATCCAGATATATGATATCTACTGATCTGCTTTCATCGAACACCTCAAAAATATAGTGAACAAAATCAAGTAAGTTAGTCAAACACGAACGTTTACTACAGAAGCCATGTTGCGAATTATTTATTATATTATTTTCTTCGAAGAATTTCACCATATTGTCGCGAATGATAGTCTCCATTAACTTACAAACAATAGATGTCAGGCTAATTGGTCGATAGTTTCCTGAGGAACTCCGTATTGTATTGGTGCAGTCGTAGACGTGGTACTATTGACCTACACTTTTTGACCTTGAGCAGTTTATATTAAGATATCGTGTTTTATGCAATTGAAGGCTTTTGATAGGTCGCACAACGTTATAAGCAATAGTTTCTTCTCATCCATATTCCTGCATGTTATTTGTAAACGTGGTAAGGGCGGTCTCTGTTGGAAGTTTAGGTCTGAAGCCGTGTTGAGTGTTAGAGAGAAGCTTCTTGGACTCTAGGAAGGTGGTCATCTGTTGGACCACAGTTTTCTCTGATATCTCTGAGAGAATGGGTAACAGTGATATTGACCGATAATTGTTTACGTTCCCCCAGTCTCTGTTTTTATAGATAGGTATGACGGTCGCGTGTTTCCACATGGTAGGGAATTTTCCAGTAACAATCGATGTGTTGATGATTGTAGTAATGTATGTGATCGTAACGGGTTTGGAATCTTGGATGTACCGAAGTGTAATCCCATCTGAACCGGCTGAGTTAGTGTTCTTTAGGTTTTTAATAGTTAATATGACTGTGTTCATGTCTGCTAGGCCGGCCCTGAAAAGATGAGTGTGGTTTACATCTTGTTGGGGTATAATACGGTTTTGATTTGTAATATTGAGATTGTTTTGCATTGTTAGTGGATTTATCCGGCATTTCACGTTCGTTATGAAGTTATTATTATTAGTTTCTATTTTGCTGGGTTGATGTCTTGTATTATTTTCCATGTGGCCGCTGAATTGGCTCTACAGTCGTATATTTTTCTCGGCAATATGATTGTTCAGCATAACGCAGCAGTGACTTTACTCTATTGCGTTGGTGTTTATATAGGTCTGGTAACTCAGCATTATTACGATTTTGTCTCAGGCGCGCTTGAAGGGTGTTTCGTGTTGACATAGCTGAGCGAATTTCGTCGTTTATCCAGGAGTCAAAAGGCTCATTTATTTCTTTGGTGACAAAAGGAGCGCATTGTTCCAGGCAGTTTGAGAGTACAGACGTGAGGGAGTGTAGCTGGATGTCTACGTTGTCTGTAGAGGAAATTTCCTTTTGGGCGGGAGCAGCGCCTATTAAGCCATCACAGGACAGGTCTTTGCTGTGAGCCCCGAGATGACGAAAAGTTCTCATTCCCGGCTTGCGTTTAGGTTTGGTGATTTTAACCGTTGCTGTTATAAGGTCACGGTCTGCTATAGTGTTTGGTATTATGTCTTTGTGTATTGTTCCGTCATGTTTGTTAGTAACAATGATGTCTAGAAGTGTGGCTGACTGAGGGGTGACGCGGGTGTCAATAATCTGGTGTAGTTTATTTATACATATTATGGTACCTAGTTTGTTGCTGGTAGGTATATAGTAAAGCATCATTTAAGGCACCGAGCATATAAAAACTTTTGCTCTTCAGGCACATAATCTTAAGGTCTCGTGTATATATTCAAAGGTTTGTTGAGACGCTGAGGGTAATTTTCTACAATGTACACTGATCCAGATGTCTTCAGTACCATTAGGCCTAGCAATGTCACAGAGAGAGAGAGAGAGAGAGAGAGAGAGAGAGAGAGAGAGAGAGAGAGAGAGAGAGAGAGAGAGAGAGAAAACACACACACACACACACACACACACACACACACACACACACACACACACACTAAATACACACAATGAGTGTGTGTGGGGGGTGAAGGGTGGGGTAGTAGATAGATAGATGTTGGTAATGACAACAATATCAACTAACTAAAGCATTACGAAAGCATTATATCTATTAAAATGCTCTCTCTCTCTCTCTCTCTCTCTCTCTCTCTCTCTCTCTCTCTCTCTCTCTCTCTCTCTCTCAATAAACAATGAGGGAAATCAGAAGCAAAGAGGGAAACGCATGCCGCGCCAAAACACTCGGCCGGCTCCTGCCATCCCAGACTCGACAAACGCAGCCTTTGCGCCGTCGCGGTGTTTACGATTAATTTAATATTCCCGTCTGGAGTTGTCCTGCAGTCGTCTGGAGTTCTCGCCCTCCCCCGCCTCGGCGGTGCTTGGGAGCGTCGGGGAGCCCAAGGCCTCCCTGGCGAGCGCCGCAGGGCTGAGGGGTTCCGGCAGGGCGTCTCGGCTCCCTCGGGGCGTCCATGGCGGTGCCGGAGATCCTGAGTGTCCAGGGGCGTGGGGAGGGGAGTGCTTTTGGTGCTGTGTGTTGATATGGGCGGGTCTTTTCTGGGGTGAAGGAGACTCATTCGTATCAGCACACAGCACCAAGGAAGGGCGATTTCTGAACAACTCCACCAAAGGGATAATACAGGTGAAAAACACCGATAATAAGGAGAATAAACTAAAGAAACATCAGAAATAGGATAACACTGGAACGGAATTCCAGGAAATAGATATGACGGTAACACGCCATGAGAAAAAGGAAAAAAATATAACGAAAACACGTGCAAAAATCCAGCATGAAGGCCCTTGGTGCCGTGTATTGGTGCGGGAGAGCCTTCTCTGGGGTGAAGGAGACTCGGCTGTAGCAAGATATGGCACCAGGAGGAGGCGATGTAGATACTCTACACAACACTGTCACACGACACATGAAGAAAAACAACACCGGAGACAGGATAATGCATAAAAGGAAAACCAGGAAAAAAAAATCAGATACAAAACACAACATTAGCAAAATAACAACTAGAATTTAGGACTTTGGTGTGGTATGCTGGTACGGGTAAGCCTTCTCTGGGGTGAAGGAGACTCAGCTGTAGCAGGATACCGCATTAAGGAAAGGCGATGTAGATACCCTACACCACACTGTCAAGCGGGAAATAAAGAAAAATAACACCGGAGACGGAATAATACAGAAGAAAAGGAAAAGGATCACATAGAAACACAACATCAAAAAAGGGAAAACAACAACAACAGCAACGACAACAACAAAGTATATAAATGCTAATCTAGCACCCAGGTGTCTGGTGTGGCGTGTTGGCACGGGCGAGGCTTCTCTGGGGTGAAGGGGATTTAAGTTTACGGAGCAAAAAAGGATTTAAGTTTACGGAGCAAAAAAGGATTTAAGGAACGAAAGAGGATTTAAGTTTACGGAGCAAAAAAGGATTTAAGGAACGAAAAAGGATTTAAGTTTACGGAACAAAAAAGGATTTAAGGAACGAAAGAGGATTTAAGTTTACGGAACAAAAAAGGATTTAAGGAACGAAAGAGGATTTAAGTTTACGGAGCAAAAAAGGATTTAAGGAACGAAAGAGGATTTAAGTTTACGGAGCAAAAAAGGATTTAAGGAACGAAAGAGGATTTAAGTTTACGGAGCAAAAAAGGATTTAAGGAACGAAAGAGGATTTAAGTTTACGGAGCAAAAAAGGATTTAATGAACGAAATAGGATTTAAGTTTACGGAGCAAAAAAAAGATTTAAGTTTACGGAGCAAAAAAGGATTTAAGGAACGAAAGAGGATTTAAGTTTACGGAGCAAAAAAGGATTTAAGTTTACGGAGCAAAAAAGGATTTAAGGAACGAAAGAGGATTTAAGTTTATGGAACAAAGAAGGGATTTAACTTTAAGGAACAAAAAAGGATGTAAGTTTAAGGAACAAAATAAA
The DNA here is from genome assembly GCF_024679095.1 of Eriocheir sinensis. Lineage (NCBI taxonomy): Eukaryota > Metazoa > Arthropoda > Malacostraca > Decapoda > Varunidae > Eriocheir > Eriocheir sinensis. The sequence goes on along the minus strand of NW_026111564.1, from coordinate 397,308 downwards.
GGATTTAAGTTTCAGGAACAAAGAAAGGATTTAAGTTTACGGAGCAAAAAAGGATTTAAAGAACAAAAAAGGAATCAACTTTTATGAGCAAGGAAAGGACAAGTTTTTGCGTTGCGTTAATTTTATCGGCGGAGGAATCTTGTCTCCGGAATCCGTAAACGAACTTTTGAGCTTTGCGTGTCGGCTCAACGCGTGTGTGATCGATGCTGTGTTGTTTTTGTCGCCAGAGGAAGTGAACAATATTTCCTTCACCATCCTCCCGCTTGTCTGTCAGTTTGTCTTTTAACAAATTATCTCATAAATAGATTCACATCCAGAATTATTACAGGCCGTCCAAACGAAGTCTCCCTCTGATCCTGGGCTGCGTTTGTCAGGCCTCTTCTGACTGGCGGCCTCCTCTCTGTGCATCACACGTGCCCTCGTGCTGCGTGTTGCTGTTTTATATGTCTAACCCGGCGGCCGGAAAATGGGTGCCAAGGGAAACCCGAGGAAGGTGTGTGTGTGTGTGTGTGTGTGTGTGTCTTTGGCGCAGTTCCCACTATTCCGTTTCCTTGGATCCGTAGACCGTCAGTGACGTCATCGACGAGGAGGACGGTGGGAACCGGGGCCCGCCCGGGCCCTCGCGCGGAGCTCCGTCGGCCAGTCTAGAGATGAATCCAAGCTAGCGGGGTTCCCACTATTCCGTTTTGACGGATCCCTCGACGTTAATGACGCCAAAATGACGTCAGCGAAACAGTGGCCGCTCGGCACGAATGATCCACTCCGTCAGTCCATCGCTCATCATTTGTTGAAAAACATATGGACAGCATTAACAAAAACGACGTCTTGTATATGCTATTTTGTAGCTAAGTATTTTTATTTCATATTTTCATGATATGTAGAATATATTCAACGGCACTGGACTGGCACCACCCCGGATCCAAAGGTAAATTTGAGTTCATCTCTGGACTGGCTCCGCGCGGGGCCCGGGCGCATACTCATATTCGCCAAGTCTGGAACACTTCGTCTTCACGGGAAATTAGGACCAATCACAGCTCGCGCTCAGCCAGGCCACGAATTGGCAGCTCGTGACGTCATTACTTACCCTTTATTTACACAGTTTTATCATATATATGTTAATTATTTTGTGAGAACACACATATTTTAAACAGTTGAGATGTTTATACTGATGTTACTGATGTCTGACACATTATAACACAGAGCTGGAACACATAAGTGATATATGTGACGAGCTAAGTTGTCTGTGGGGGCGTGAACTGGATACAAGAAGAGCGTGATTCCGTCTGCCAAGAATTGCATTTTTACAAGTGAGACACCCATCCTACCACCCACCAACACACACACACACACACACACACACACACACACACACACACACACACACACACACACACAAACACACACACACACACACACACACACACACACACACACACACACACACACACACACATGCACACACACACACACACACACACACACACACACACACACACACACACACACACACAAACACACACACACACACACACACACACACACACACACACACACACACACACACACACACACACACACACACACACACACACACACACACACACACACACACACACACACACACACACACACACACACACACACACACACACACACACACACACACACACACACACACACACACACACACACAGTCTGGGGGGTCTACTTACTGCCATTAGGAAAAATGTTAGTTTTCAGTGGAGGCACATAAAAACAAACTCTCAATTACAGTAGACAGAGGGAGTGCAAATTTAGGTAAGGAGTTGGTAATAAGCTGTGTTTACTTTCCCTCCTCACACTCAAGATATGGCACTGAAGAGTACTTTGATGAGATGGACAATTATTTGATAACTTATCCCAGTGATGACTATATGCATGTACTGTGTGGTGATTTTAATGCTCATACTCTCACTATGTTCCCTCTGGTGCTGGTGATGATGATCTGGTGCCTGCCGAAATCCCCACATAAGTGTAACTGATTATGATATAACTAAGACCAGGGCAAACCAAGATCTGACCCTAGACAGGAACTTTTATGACAGGAAACTGGTTGAGATTTGTAAAAATCATCAAGTGTTTATATTTAATGGAATGAGGGGGGAAGACTTGTATTTGCATACAATACAAATATATATTACTTCTTAGGTTCACCTGAAGTTATTCAGTATGTGGTGGTTTTTAGAGTATTGGATTATGCTCCGCTATTGTCTGATGTACACTGTGGATTACACGTAAAGATTAAATTTATGGGACCAAGTAATGTACCCGCTAGCGAGTGATGACAACATTGATAATAATGAAGGGAATATTCTAAATGATCATGATAATATGGATAATGAACTCTCACCATTACTTAATGACCCTATAACCAACGAAGAGTTTGCAAGAAATATTTAAAAATAAAAAATAAACAATAAATCCCCAGCATCTGACAAAATATTAAATGAATGCATCAAAAGTACTCAGCATATTTTTTCCCCCCTATTTGTTAAGCTGTTTAATAAGATACTTGATACTGCCATCTGAGTGGCTGGTTGGGGCAACAGTGCCGCTTTATAAGAATAAGGGTGACACTCAGCATGTTAACAACTACCGGGGGATCACTTTGCTTAGTTGTATGGGGAAGCTGCTTACCTCAATACTTAACGAGAGACTCATTGAACACTCAAATACTAAGTTTATTATTAATGAAACACAAGCAGGTTTTAGGCATGAGTTATCTACACTGGATCATATATTTTTGCTTAAATGTATAACTGATTTGTTCAACTGGAGGAAAAGGAAGCTGTTTGTGGACTACAAGAAAGCTTTTGATATGGTGTGGCGTGAAGGTTCGTGGTACAAGTTGGTGAAGGAAAAGGTGCATGGGAAAATATTTAATGTAATCAGAAACATGTAATCAGGTCTAGTGTCATGCTGAACCAACAGACATCAGACACCTTTGTATGTAATGCAGGGGTAAGGCAGGGAGAAAATTTGTCACCATTGCTGTTCGCTTTTTATATTAATGATATTGGAAGTAAATTGAATTGTAATTATTAGATTTTGGTGATGATTTCTTAAATTCATACCTAAAACTCCTGGTATTAATGTATGCAGATGATACAATTATTGTGTGTGATAGTGAGGAGGGAATGCAACAAGCCTGGACTGCTTTTAATCTGTACTGTAATCAGTGGAAACTACAACTTAACAGCAACAAAACAAAAATAGTCATGTTTAGTAGGGGAAGAGCCAACATTGATAACTACAAATTTTAATTTGGAGGTGAAAACATTGAAGTAGTGCAAGACTGTAAGTATCTTGGTTTGTTATTTAAGCAAGCTGGAGCTTAAAGAACAAGCAACACGGGCAATGTATTCACTGATAGGAAAGTGTAGGAAATTTGACTTGCCAGCCGACATGCAAACTGAACTATTTAATACCACGGTGTTGCCCGTACTGACATATGCCTCAGAGATTTGGGGATTTTACAGAGTTAGAGTTAGAGTCTTTGCATATGAATTTTTTAAAACAGGCATTGGGAGTTCATAGGATTACTAGCAGTGAAATGGAATATAGTGAGCTGGGAGTATTTCCACTTGACTACATGTAAAGAGCAGAATGATTGGATATTGGTCTAAAATTACTTTAGGTAAAGATACAGAATTTTGTTCAGTAATGTATCACTGCTTGTTACATTTGGATAGGTTAGGGATATATACTTCTCCATGGTTATTATTAAAAACATTTGTGATGAGTGTGGTATGTCATGGTTATGGTTGTCTCAAGATGTTCCCAATACAACATGGGTTAAAAAAGCTGTGGAATTGAGATTGAAAGACCAGTGGATTGCAACTTGGCACAACAACATAATAACAAAATCTCTGTGCAGTAACTACAAAATGGTTAAGGTGGATTATGGCATGGAGTGTTACATTTCAAGCTTACAGAAGAGCAACGAAATAATGGTGACGAGATTAAGAACTTGTAACAACAGTTAATGCAACTGTTAATGCTGGCAGGCATCAAGGTGTAAATAGAGAAAATCGGCTTTGTAATAAGTGTGATTCTGGTGTTGTGGGAGATAAACTCCATGTTCTTTTTGAGTGCACTGATAGTGAAATTGTAAGGTTGCGTGATATGTACATACCAAGCTATTATACACACAGGCCATCACATTTCAAATATATATCACTGATGCAAACCACCAATGTTACCATCATGAAAAACTTAGCTCTGTTCTTGAGGCCAGTGCTAAGCATGTTCAGATGAGTGTCAGGTGTTGGCACTCATTATTCTCCTTCAATTATTTATATTTCTTAGTACCTCTTTTTTTTACTCTAGTTAATGTATTGAATTATTGTTGTGTTTGTTTTGGTTAGTTACATAACCAGATATTTACTTGTTGCATGGACATATTGTTATCTGTTTTTACTTTTGGAGGAGCTCCATACATTTTTATAAAGTCTGAGCCTAATCAATAAATTCAATTCAATTCAATACACACAAGACGCTTTGTTTCTTCATTTTTCATGGTTTTAAGGTGTTTTATGCAAAAAAAAACATCGATTTTTCATCCGACGCTGGGATGAGGAGGAAATTACAAAATACCAAAACACTGTACGGGTTAAGTGATCATGTTGGTTACCCCGCTTCCCACACGTCATTAACTCCCTCCCTCCCTCCCTCCCCTTCCTGCCTCCCTCCTCTTCCTCCTCACACTTCTTCTCTCGTTCCAATTTTCATTCTCCATTCCTTCCATGTCCTCTGTTACTTTTTGTCACTGGTCCTTTCGCCTTTCAGCTATCCCTTTATTCTTTTCTCCAGATTTTTCCTCCCTCCCTCCCTCCCTCTCTCCCTTTCTCCGTTAACTCATTCATTCGTTTATTCATTCCTTTCTTCTTCTGCTCTCATGTATATTTGCCATCTCGCTCCTTTTCCTCTTTCCTCTTTCTTTTTTTCCTTCATCCATGGATTCATCTATTTATTTATCGCTGCTTTTTTCCTTTCTTCTTTCCTTCATTTTTCTTCCTTTTTTTATCAGTTTTCTTCTTTTTTCCTTGCTTAATCTTTCGTTACTTTCCTTCTCTATTTTAGCCTCATTTCCTTTCTTCCTATGCAGTTTTATGCTTCTCTTCATATTTCCTTTTTTTTCTCGTTTCCTTACATATTTTCTTCATCCCATTTCATTCCGTTTTTTCCTTCCATCAGTTATGCTCATTCCATCCATCATTCCCTTCCTCAGTCCTCTTTATTCCCTCCTTCCCTTTCCTGGCCACTTCCCTTCCTCTGTATCTGACTTCCTCCTCGTCGTTTCTTCCATTCTTTTTCGTCCTACATGGCTCCTTTACTCCATTACTCCTTTACCGTCAACATACTCATCTTTTACACCTCCTTTCCTTTCCTTGCCTCTTCCTTATTTCTTGCCTCCATTCATTCATTTTCCCTTCCAAATAGCCGTAGATATCAAACTCCTCAACTTTTTCAACCTCCTTTCCTTTTCCTCCGTCTCCCTTCCTCCTTTCTCTTCATTCATTCATATATTTATTTTCACATCTTTAGCGCCCTTTCCCTTTCCAACAGCCTCGTTTTCAGTATTTAACTTCCTCTCCCTTTTCTCCTTCATTTCCTCGTTTCCTTTCCTCCTTTCTTCAGTCATTCAATTCCTCCCTCACGTTTCTCCATTAACTCCATCTATACATCGACCAGTCCCTTCTTGCTTCCCTCCCTTCCTCCTCCCTTCCTTCCCCACCTTCTTTCCCTCCGTTCACCTATATGTGAGGGAAGGAAGGCGTAAAGCACAACGAGTCTTCAGTGTGGTCAGTTACGGCAGAAGCAGTAAAAAAAAACTATAAAACTCTCTCTCTCTCTCTCTCTCTCTCTCTCTCTCTCTCTCTCTCTCTCTCTCTCTCTCTCTCTCTCTCTCTCTCTCTCTCTCTCTCTCTCTCTCTTGTTTTGTTGTTGTTACCACATTGGAATTGTGTGTGTGTGTGTGTGTGTGTGTGTGTGTGTGTGTGTGTGTGTGTTTGTGATAACAAACACACACACACACACACACACACACGCGCGCGCGCAGGTGACTGAAATGCGTAATGAGTAATTAAATTCTACTTCCCTTCTCTTCCTTAAAGAGAACATGACATCGATTCCAGCCCCGAAAAAAATTTCAAGGCCCTGAAGAACATAAGCTTGCATTGACCGACATTGATATCAGCGAAGTGCGTGCGTACCTGTAGAAAATAGATCCAAATATTCAACAAGTCATTAGCACAGGCCAGTGTGCCTCTCGAGTGGAAAAAGGCCAATATTACCCCGATCTTTAAAAAAAGAGATAAAAAACAAGCCAGTAATTATCGTCCTATCAGCCTTACGTCTGTCCTAATTAAACTATTCGAAAAAATGATCAGGGATAAAATGATCACTTTCCTTGAAACAAATGATTTGATAACTGATAGTCAGCACGGATTCCGTAGTAATCGGTCTTGCCTAACCAACCTACTAACTTTTTTCAACGATGCTTATACATGTTGGGACGCCCGAAGCCCATATGACGTAATTTACCTAGATTTTCAGAAAGCGTTTGATAAAGTTCCTCACGTTAGACTTATTTCTAAACCGCGTTCCCACGGTATTAACGACCATCTATGTGCGTGGATTCATGACTGGCTCACCGACAGAGAACAGCGTGTAGTTCTTAATGGTGAAGCATCGGATTGGCAACCCGTCACCAGTGGCGTGCCCCAAGGTTCGGTCCTGGGGCCAACACTATTTATTATTTACGTGAACGACTTAGAAACTGATATTCTATCAAAAGTAGCCAAATTCGCCGACGACACCAAATTAGGAGGTACGGTAATGAACAGTGAAAGTTGCGAAAAGATTCAATCAGACTTAGTAAGACTTGCCGACTGGAGCGAAAAATGGCAAATGAGTTTTAACGTAGATAAATGTAAAGTAATGCCCATAGGTGAAAAAAATCCTAACTTTAAATATCAGATTCAAGGACATGAGCTCAGCGAAGTAAAACAAGAAAAGGATCTTGGTGTCATTATCAGTAACACTCTTAAAATGAGTGATCAATGCTCTGCAGCGAGTAAAAAAGCCAATATGATGTTAGGACTAATTTCAAGAAACTTTGATTATAAATCACCCGAACTTATGAAGAGATTATATTTAGCATTTGTAAGACCACACCTAGAATACGCCGTTCAGTTCTGGTCACCGAACTATATCAAAGATCAAGTTTTGCTAGAAAGGATACAGCGACGAGCAACCAAACAAATTCCAGCGCTCCGAAACTTGCCATATGACGAACGTTTAAAGCGTTTAGATATGTTTTCCCTAAAAAAGTGAAGGATAAGAGGGGACTTAATTGAAGTGTTCAAAATCCTTAATGGATTCGACAATATTAACCCAGATAGTCTATTTCAGAGAGACACCAACACAATAACACGCGGCAACGGTATGAAGTTAAAGGGAAACCGATGTAACACATTGGTGCACAAAAGTTTTCTCAAGAATAGAGTCGTCGATCACTGGAATAGACTCCCACTGTCAGTTATTAGCGCACAGAGTATCAATAGCTTCAAGTCTTCATTGGATAAGTACTTCACGGAAATAAGATTATACTGACCCTTCTTCATATGTTTTCAGACAGATTGCAGCAAGACGTCAAACTAAATTCATATTATTCTCGCCCGCAACCTAGATTGCAAGTAGCGTAAGTTAACAACGGAGTAAATCAACAGTTAATGTCCGCACGACAGGTGGAGTGAGGTGTTGGTGCGGTAAGGTGACAGGTTACTGGTGCTGTGCCTAGTACCGCCGGTAAAACGAGGATCAAGCCTCCACCTGTGCCCCTGAAACTACACCTCACCCATCGTGAGTATTAGGGGGGATCCTGAGGTTGCACTGTGTAGGCCACACGTCCTCTTCCATTCTCCTTGTGTCTCTGTGTTCTTATGTTCTTATGTAATGAAGTCATTTTCCCCCACAGCTTAGGTTACCAGTAGTGTAAGTTAAGGGTAGTAATTTCCTCTTATTTCTCTCTTTACTGTAAAATTTCCATGTCCCTTTCTTCCTTAAAGGTACATGGTGTTCTCTTCTTACTATTTCCTGCCGGCACGTTGCCGGGGGGAGAGGTGAGTGGGGAGGAGCCTTCATCTGTTCTGTCCTGTCCTACCACACGTAGATTACTAGTAGTAGCGGTAGTAAATAGACACCCTCGCCATAGACCGATAGGTCTTCTGGTGTTTGTTCTTCCTATGTATTCCTATTTATTCCTCCTCCTCCTCCTCCACATCTTCCTCTTGCTCGTAGACCTCCATAGATCGATAGGTCTTCTGGTGTCTGTTCTTCCTATGTATTCCTATATATATATATATATATATATATATATATATATATATATATATATATATATATATATATATATAGAGAGAGAGAGAGAGAGAGAGAGAGAGAGAGAGAGAGAGAGAGAGAGAGAGAGAGAGAGAGAGAGAGAGAGAGAGAGAGAGAGAGAGAGAGAGAGAGAGAGAGAGAGAGAGAGAGAGAGAGAGATTTTGTTTTGATTAATTTATTACACGCAAGGGTGTCAAGCCTAGTGCATGTTCAAGATGCTAACTTGGATACAGGCGACTCGTGCCTCACAGGTACAGTACGCAGACGACACGCAGCCCGAGAACACTGACACAAATAATACGCTGCCTGACCCCATCATGGCGGCACAAGAGACCTTCACACTGGCCAGGGAGTACTATAATAAAAACGGTCTATTGCTGAATACTAATAAAACACAGTGTGGACGTGGTCAAGCATTAAACAAATTCCCCAAAACACCACTCTCATCTTTGGCAACACTCCCATCACTCCTAGCAAACATATCAAGAATCTTGGCGTTTATATGGACTCCCACTTGACGTTTAACATACATATAAACGAAATCCACAAGAAAGGAATTCCCTTCCTCTAAGTATCATTCATTATTGCCTACCAGTGTACGGCACTACAAATAACTACAGAACTTTTTTCTTTTTCCTCATCATAATCTTCGTCTTCCCCTTCGTCTTGCCGGGTCTCCGTCGCGTGGTCTTGCTGTGTTTTCTCGTCGCCGCGGGAGAGCAATCCTTCACGATCAGCTAGGTTAGGCAGTCATCGCGGCGGGGCTCTTCAATGGTACACTGTTTTAATGATTATTTGTCCTCACGGTGCGGCGGGGGGACTTACTAACTGAGTGACTGACTGATTCACTTACTCACTCCCCGATACACTCACTCACTCATTGACTCCCTGATTGACTAGCTGATACACTGATTGGTTGACTGAATGACTGATTGGATACCTGAAGGACTAACCGGATGACTAATCGACCAACTGACTGATTAAGTGATTGACTACCTGACAAGCTGACTGGCTTTATCTGATTGATGAATGACTGTACCTACTGGTTGGCTGACTGACTAGCTAACTGACTAACTACCTGGCAGACTTACTGACTGCCTGATTAATGATGGACGGTTTTGTTGTTGTTATTGTTGGCGTTGATGATGTTGATCGAGGTACTGGTGGTGGTGGTGGTGGCGGCGATGGTGGTGGTGGTGGTGGTGGTGGTGGTGGCGATGGTGGTGGTGGTGGTGGCGGCGATGGTGGTGGCGATGGTGGTGGTGGTGGTGAGGGTGGTGTTGTTGGTGGTGGTGGAGGAGGTGGTGGCGATGGTGGTGGTGGTGATGGTGGTGGTGGCAATGGTGGTGGTGGTGGTGGTGGAGGTGATGGTGGCGATGGTGGTGGTGGTGGTGGTGGCGATGGTGGTGGTGGTGGTGGTGAGGGTGGTGTTGGTGTTGTTGTTGTTGTTGGTGGTGGTGGTGGAGGAGGTGGTGGTGGTGGTGAGGGTGGTGGTGGTGGAGGAGGTGGGGGTGGTGGTGAGGGTGGTGTGGTGGTGGTGGTGGTGGTGGAGGTGAACCGTCTGCTAAAGCAAACAGCCTCGCCTGTGACCCACTGTACGAGAACCAAGAAAATCTCTCTCTCTCTCTCTCTCTCTCTCTCTCTCTCTCTCTCTCTCTCTCTCTCTCTCTCTCTCTCTCTCTCTCTCTCTCTCTCTCTCTCTCTCAGTTGTGTGTGTGTGTGTGTGTGTGTGTGTGTGTGTGTGTGTGTGTGTGTGTGTGTGTGTGTGTGTGTGTGTGTGTGTGTGTGTGGTGTGTGTGTGTGTGTGTGTGTGTGTGTGTGTGTGTGTGTGTGTGTGTGTGTGTTTGTGTGTGTGTGTGTGTGTGTGTGTGTGTGTGTGTGTGTGTGTGTGTGTGTGTGTGTGTGTGTGTGTGTGTGTGTGTGTGTGTGTGTGTGTGTGTGTGTGTGTGTGTGTGTGTGTGTGTGTGTGTGTGTGTGTGTGTGTGTGTGTGTGTGTGTGTGTGTGTGTGTGTGTGTGTGTGTGTGTGTGTGTGTGTGTGTGTGTGTGTGTGTGTGTGTGTGTGTGTGTGTATGTGTGTGTGTTATTCACCACGGCCTGATCACGGGTTGGACTTGCTTTCGGCAGCAGGTACCCTCCCGACGTAGTAGAGGGTAAAGTTTTGAACTGGGTCAAGGCGTGGCTTAGCAATAGGAAGCAAAGAGTGCAAATCAATGGTAAAAGATCTGACTGGGGATGTGTTACGAGTGGGGTCCCACAAGGTTCGGTATTAGGTCCACTTTTGTTTATTATTTATATCAATGACTTAGACACAGGAATTAGTAGTGATGTTAGTAAATTTGCAGATGATACCAAGATCGGTAGAGTAATTGAGTCGGATCAGGACGCTAGTATTCTCCAAGGTGAACTCAACAGATTATATGACTGGGCGGATAAATGGCAGATGGAGTTCAATGTAGGGAAGTGCAGTATTCTGAGTGTAGGTAGGAACAACCCCTCACATAACTATTGCTTAAATGACACTCTCATAAGTAGGTCTGGGTGCGAGAGGGATTTAGGGGTCTTAGTGAGCTCTGATCTCCGTCCAAGGGCACAATGCATTCAAGCTAGAAATCGAGCTAATAGGGTACTGGGATTTATTTCAAGGAGCGTAAGCAACAGAAGCCCCGAAGTCTTCCTCAAACTATATTTAGCATTAGTTAGACCTCATCTTGACTATGCGGTTCAGTTCTGGTCACCCTACTATAGAATGGATATCAAAATGTTAGAATCGGTGCAGAGGAGGATGACTAAGATGATTCATGGGTTGAGAAACTTGCCATACGAGGAAAGACTCAAACAGTTAAACTTGCATTCTCTAGAAAGGCGAAGGGTGCGTGGAGACATGATCGAGGTTTATAAATGGATGAAGGGCTTTAACCCTAGAACACTAACCTTAGAAAAAGTCACACCACTACTAACCATGGGTACATCATACCCGATTTTGAAAAAAATAAAAATAAAATTAAATGTAAAGTTTTAATGGAATAAAGTTACATGAAGGGACTTCAAACTTTGTATCTTGACTTAACATTAAGAAGAACTGAAAAACGTATTGTTTTGGTATGAAAATCAGGTACTGAAAAATGTTACTAAAAATAGGAAAAATGTTAAAAAATTTCAAAAAAAAAATTTCATAAAAAAAATTATAATCCGATGGCTTCCAAACTTCTTGTATGGCCTCCCAGGTCCTGTGATTCACTGCACAATTGATCACTAAAAAAGTACGTAAACAATATCCTAGGGACATGTACAACACCCTGTATCACCAACCATGGGTATGCCGCACCCGAATGTAGGCCTACAACAAAGGTGAGCAGAGAGAGCGAGACAACGTGACCTTCCCCTACACTGTCAAGCGGGCACATGAAGCTACTGAGGAGGTGGGTACCCTCAGAGCACCGGAACCATACACAATGGCAATGACGTCATTCGCTTCGGGTACCTCATACCCATGGTTAGCGTTCTAGGGTAATAAGGGAGACATTCATAAGGTTTTGTTGGTAAGAGAACCGGGTAGGACACGAAGTAACGGGTTTAAACTGGATAAATTCAGATTCAACAGGGACATAGGCAAAAATTGGTTTACTAACAGGGTGGTGGATGAGTGGAATAGGCTTAGCAGTCATGTGGTGAGTGCAAAAATACAATTGTCACATTCAAAAATAGACTAGATAAATTCATGGACAGCGATATTAGGTGGGGTTAGATACACGGGAGCTTAGGGTCAAAGGAGCTGCCTCGTACAGGCCTACCGGCCTCTTGCAGACTCCTGCGTTCTTATGTTCTTATGTTCTTATGTAAGTGCTCATTATAGTCGATCTCTGGGTACTGCCAGGACCTCGCACACCACACACCCCATCCCCCTTGCTTAAAGGGTAACAGTAACCACTCCTAGTCAACCGAGAGAATCCGGCCTGAGCGGGGCTCAAACCGCCGCCTGTCTAGCCGTGAAGCATCGCAGCACAGCGCTCTACCGACTGAGCCACCGGAGTGTGTGTGTGTGTGTGTGTGTGATAAACAGGTAAGTAAATAGGCAGAGTTTTGTGCTGTAAATTTCAAGTAAACAAATAAATAAACACGAATAAATAAATGATTAACTGAACATAAATAAGTCCAAGCATCACATAAAGCAAGCTCCTTCAAAACTCGGACTCGGCAAGGTTGTGTCGCCTTAGAAATGAGATGATGATGATGATGATGATGATGATGATGATGACGATGACGATGATGATGATGATGATGATGATGATGACGATGATGGTGATGATGATGATGCTGATGGTGATGATGACGATGATGATGATGATGATGATGATGATGATGGTGGTGATGATGACGATGATGATGATGATGATGATGATGATGATGAGGATGGTGGTGGTGATGATGACGATGCTGCTGCTGCTGCTGATGATGATGATGATGATGACGATGATGATGATGATGATGATGATGATGAAAGGAAATGGCGAGAGATTGCAATATATGTTAACTGAGACCACGCGACAGACAAAACATTACAGCGACAACCACGTAACAATCTTATCTAATAACCAACACAGGGCAAAGTGAAGACTAACAACTTTCTTCGTGGCTACCATTTCAAAGCGTGCCCAAGTACCATCCACACGCACCTGCCTTGGCTGACCGTTAGGCTGGTGTCACACTGGGCGATTTCGCCGTGCGGTAAAACCGCTGGGTGGAGAAGGGCGGCGCTGTCTAAGCAGTACCATGTCACGCTTTGGAAGTTTGGAAGGACCATAGTGTCAGACATAATTTAATTCACGACTCACAGCATTGGTTTATTAAAGGAGAGTTGTGCCTCACTAATCTTTTATCCTTTTACAATAGAGTATACGAGGCAGCTGGCAATGATGAGAGCAATGATGTAGTTTATCTTGATTTTAGTATGGCCTTCGATAAGGTACCTCACCAGAGATTGTTAAATAAAGTCAGGGCTCATGGAATAAGAAGGAAGGTATTTGATTGGATTAAGGCGTGGATTAGCGACAGGAAACAGAGGGTTACCATTAACGGTAAAACATCCGAATGGGGTAATGTTACCAGTAGGGTTCCTCAAGGTTCAGTTTTAGGCCCGCTTCTATTCATTATCTACATCAAATCAATGACATAGACAACGGGATAACTAGTGACAGGTAAATTTGCAGCTGACACCAAAATAGGACGCGCTATTAGGACAGGGGAGGATGCTAGAGCACTGCAGGAGGATCTCAACAAACTGTCAGCTTGGTCAGAGAAATGGCAGATGAATTTTAACATCTCCAAGTGTAGCGTACTTAGTGTAGGAACACGCAACACATTACACGGGTATAGTTTAGACACCACAACGATAGGCAGGTCTGAGTGTGAAAAGGATGTGGGAGTGTTAGTGAACTCAACCTAAAACCAAGGAAGCAATGTATTAGTGCGAGGAATAGGGCTAACAGGTATTAGGCTTTACTAACAGGACAGTAACCAATAGCAGTGCAGAGGTCATCCTCAGACTCTATTTAGCGTTAGTTAGGCCACACTTAGATTATGCTATCCAGTTTTGGTGCCCACACTACAGAATGGACATCAACTTGCTAGAATCAGTTCAGAGGAGGATGACTAAGGTGATTCAGGGGCTGAGGAACCTCCCATACCAAAATAGGCTGAAACATCTAAACTTACATTCACTAGAAAGCCGAAGAGTGCGGGGAGATCTGATAGAAGTATTCAAATAGGTCAAGGGCTACAACAAGGCGATATAAGTAAAGTACTGAGAATTAGCCAGCAGGATAGAACACGCAGTAATGGATTTAAACTAGAAAGGTATAGATTTAGGAGATATATAGACAAGCATTGGTTTAGTAATAGGGTGGTGGGGGAATTGAATAGATTCAGCAATCACATAGTGCAAGGACGATAGCTTGTTTTAAGAGTAGACTGAACAGCTACATGGACGAGGATGACAGGTGGCAGTGAGGTGTGGGTGCAGTAAGGAGACAGGGTACTGGAGCGTACGCCCGTACCGAAGGTAAATGAGGATCAAGCCTCTATCTGTAACCCCTGAAACTACACCTCACCCATCGTGAGTAGTGGGGGAGATTCTGGAGCTGCCCTGTATAGGTCACTCGGCCTCTTGCAGTTTCCCAATGTTCTTATGTTCTTATGTTTCGTCGCGCGGCAGCGCTAAAGCCCCTGTCACACATTCACGACAATGACTCCCGGCGCTTTCCCCACTCAGACCACGCCTCCCACCGTCGGGCCGCACGCAGACAGTTTTGGAAATTTAAAAACAATCGAGGCCCTCCCTGACATCCGTCACCCGTTGCGAATAAGCTACGGCCGTCGGATGTCCATCTCAACAACGTCGTTTCGACATCGGCTATGGTTGGCACTCAAGGGGATGTACTTAACGATGGTCGTTACGTACGTCTAGCAGCGCGACATTCCAAAACTGTCAGCGCGTGGTCTGATGTCGGAAGGGCGCCGGGAGTCATTGTCGTGAATGTGTGACTGGGACTACACCTCCAGGGTGTGTGTTTCACTGAGGCAGTAGGATTACTTAAAGAGCCCACATGTCTGATAAATTTGGTTTGCCCATTTCATGCTGAGAGGGAAACTAGTGAAAAGTTTGAGAAGTTTTATGAGAATAGGGGGTGTTTGTGAGCTCTGATCTCAGTTCAAGGGCACAGTGCATTCAAGCTAAAAATCGAGCACACGGGGTACAGGGTTTTATCTCAAGGAGCGTAGGCAAGCGCCGAAGTCTTCCTCAAACTATATTTAGCATTAGTTAGACCTCATCTTGATTATGCGGCTCAGTTCTGGTCACCTTACTATAGAATGGATATAAAAATGCAAAAATCGGTAAAGAGAAGGATGACGAAGATGATTCAAGGGTTACGAAACTTTCCATACGAGGAAAGACTCACACAGTTAAACTTGCATTCTCTAGAAAAGCGAAGGGTGCGTGGAGACATGATCGAGGTTTATAAATGGACAAAGGGCTGTAATAAGGGGGGTACTATAAAGGTTATGTTTTTTTTTTTTTATGTTGCGGCCTATTGCACCGGTAGGCTTCTTCCCGGTGGGGCTTGATGGTCGGCCCAAGTCTTCTTCGCGGTGGGGCCTGATGGTCGGCCCAGCCCGTTCTGACGCAGGCGAGTGTTTATAGTGGCGCCATCTTGTATTGGCTCATGCTGCCCCCCGGAACTCGTTCTTGATTCGCTTGGACGGCTTCCTCTAGAGTCCGGCTTGCTGGGTGGTCTTCAGGACAGCATGTGGGTAGTTTTAAGCCAATCGGCGGTGACTGAAAAATCCGAGGTGGTAGCGTGGGGATTCGAACCAGTTCGGCCACCGCCTACCCCGCCTATGTTGGTAAGAGAACCGGGTAGGACACGTATAAATGGGTTTAAACTCGATAAATTCAGATTCAACAAGGAACTAGGCCAAAAATGGTTTACTAAAAGAATGGTAGATGAGTGGAACAGGCTGAGGAGTGATGTGGTGAGTCCCAGTACAATTGTTGCATTAATAAATATATTAGATAAATTCATAGACAGTGATATAAGGTTGGGTTAGATTCACGGGAGCTTAGGTTCAAAGGGGCTGCCGTGTACAGGCTACCAGCCTCTTGCAGACTCCTACGTTCTGATGTTCTTATGATATTAATTACCGAATGGCTGCAAGTTCTAAGGCCTCACATCTCCAAACAAAACACACAGTTCAGGAGGGCAAAATGTGCCGAGGAAAGACTGACAATTACACTAATTGAATAAACAAATCAACGTCAAACATGTTGGTCGCCCGCGCGGCAGAACCGTCCAGTGTGACCACGTGCATTGAACTGTGTGGTCACTGTGTTGTGTCCTCAATCGCGGCGGTAAGCGGTAGCGCGACAGGGCGGTTCTGCCGCAGCCTGCTGCGGCGGTGGGCGGCAAAACCGCCCTGTGTGACACCTCCAATTGGTTTGTGTGTGCGGCGAGACCGAGCGGCAAAACCGCCTAGTGTGACACCGGCCTTAGTCGTTAAATGCAACAACAACACTTTACCTTATAAACGGGGAAGAGCTGCAAACAGCCTAGCCTACGACAAGATCCTTTCCATCACGGGCACTCCACAGCGTATTGGACGATGACTGATAAGCACACACAACACGGCCAGCGACAAGGGCAGGTCTCGTCTCCCTCGCTCCTTAGGTCACTAAAGAGCCGGCGAGGTATCATACGCAATCACCCTCCCCCGAGGGTGGCTATTACACTGACTTGAGACGACTGGGCTCAGGGGAGACTTTTGGGCCGAGGAGCGACGAGCGCCGTCTCGAAAGGTGGTGGTGGTGCCGCCCGCTGCCCAGAGTGTCTTACGGCATCTCTCTCTCTCTCTCTCTCTCTCTCTCTCTCTCTCTCTCTCTCTCTCTCTCTCTCTCTCTCTCTCTCTCTCTCTCTCTCTCTCTCTCTCTCTCTCTCTCTCTCTCTCTCGTGGTAGATGTGGGGGGCGTAGGCAGCTTCTTTGCTCTGACTACTGGGTAGACCTAGTAATAGGTGCCGAGAAAAGTGGCAACAGGAGGCAGAGGAAATTACGGAGGCAGTGGAATTACGGGGTAAAACTAGCGATAGCTGGAAAGGAGAGAAAAACAATATGAGGCAGAGGAAATTACGGAGGCAGTGGGAGTACGGGGAAAAACTAGCGATAGCTGGAAAGGAGAGAAAAACAATATGAGGCAGAGGAAATTACGGAGGCAGTGGGAGTACGGGGTAAAACTAGCGATAGCTGGAAAGGAGAGAAAAACAATATGAGGCAGAGGAAATTAAGGAAGATGACATAAGTGGGTCAGCACAGACGAGAATAAGAGAGCATAACATCGATATAGGAAAGTACATAATTAAATACAGACTTTTAAATAAAAGTTAGCTGGTTGGGATGAAGGCTGTAGGCACGTAGGCTACACACGATCAGTACATTACCCCGGAAAGAAAGGTAAAGGATGAAAAAGACTGAAGAACCTTGAAGAGAAAGATATGAATCAAAGAATAAAACTGAAAATAGAGGGTAGAGGAACTCAAAAGGTAGATCAGTTATAGAAGACTACTGGAGTAAGATGACTGGAGTAGACAGACACAGAGGAAGAAGGAATGGAGAACATGATGACACACAGTGCATGGGAAATGGAGAGAAACAGAGCTGGGGGAGGGTGAGAGTGTGGTGAAAGTACTGGAAAAATGGGAAGGATGCAGGCCAGGAACAGATGGAATCACTGGAAAAGAATGATTATATGGAAGTGACTGCCAGGCATGTTATAACAGTGTTATATAGAGGAAAGGGAGATTACCACAGGCCTGGAACAGGGGTAGGAAGCCTAGTCATGATACACTTTGGAGGAGGAAATAATAAAGAAGACACTAAACACTAGTAGACCCGCAAGTCATGAATAACCTGGAACAGGTTTTGGGGAATGATTAATAATGAGTTAATAAAGACAAATAAACGTGATACTGGGAGAGGGGCCAAGCTGGGTGCGGGAGGTGGAGGAGGAATGGATCCCAACATGAGGCAACCTTAACATATAAATACACATTTATGGCATAAACAGTTGTGTGTATGTGCATGAAGGTGCAGGTGTAGAGGGGTGTGGAAATGTGTGGCTGTGTTGAATGGGTATCTGTGTTATCTGTTTGCTTATGACTGTGTTTATGCTTGGCATATATAGGTGCATTTGTGTGTATGTGTGTTAGCATGCATGCGTGTGATTATGGAGGTAAGTGTATGTGTATATGAATATGTATGTATGTGTACATGTCAGGGTTGGCGGTTTAAACCAAATGGTTTAAAGTGTGGTTTAAACCAATAAAAAACACTGGTTTAAACCAACTAATAAAACCATTTTTTTCTTTTGTTTGTATCTTTGTTAGTTTCATCAGTATTGTGGTTTTAACTATATGTAAGATTTCAATTATGTACAGCAGGGTTGGTGGTTTAAACCAGGGGTGTCACACTCAAAACCCTTGGAGGGCCAATTCATGCTCTGAAGTGCCGTCATGGGGACCAACAAGGGTAGAAAATACATTGACAAGATTGAAGTTATCGTGATACCGCGGGCCATTTATGACTATCCCGCGGGCCATGAGTTTGACACCCCTGGTTTAAACCAAAAAAACATCAATAAAACTAGGGTTTTTTTTTTTGTATCCTTGTAGTTTTCATCAGGTATTATGGTTTTGATTATATGTGGTTTTTAAATCTATAACATTGCACAGCCATTTTACTAACACCAGCATGATATTATCAGTTGGTAAACTCAAATCTCTATTCAAATGCAGTAACTTCAAAGAAACTGAAAACATGATTTTGGTACATTATATCTAAATAAATAAATACACTGTCGTCTGTGGATTGAAAAGTGTACATACGTACAGTGTGTGTATGCTAAGGCGGCCATTGTTGTTCTGAGTCACAGGGTTGGAGAAAAACCCGGGTTTAAAAAAAAAGGGTTGTTTTGTTTCGGGGGGCTTTATTTTTTGGGGGTGTTAGTTTTTTGTTTATTCTTCGTATTTATATATTAAATCAATTTGAATAATAAATTAAAAAGTAGTGAAGGGTAAAACAAGATGTGTGAAGTGTTATCTGAAGGACAGACACTTGTTTAGGTGTTGCTCCTTTTTGGCAGGTTGGTCCCTTTGTGGCTACTGCCTCTACTGATATAGTAGTTTCAAAATGCTGTGTCGATTTCAGTAAAACAATTATCACAAACTGTGTGGCATTGGAAACTATAAGATTGAGCCCTGATTTATTCTTAGTGGAAAAGGTTGATGAAATAGAAAACACTAGTTTTTCATGTGTACGAAGTGGTGTTGTGCGAAACGATTTGCTATAGCGGCGAGGTATAGTCACGTTGTAAGATGGCCTCAATTTATGTGCGATTTGTGGTGTGACTGTGTGATAATTATGGCTGGGTGTAATGTGGAGTATCCGAGTATGGTTTGGCTTGTGTCGTAGCGTGGTGGTTGAGTGATGATGTGTCAGGTGTCTCTAAGCAAAAACTAGAACACAAATAAGATAAAGAAAAAAAAAACTTTGATGTTATTTATATTTTTTTGGAAGATCTTTATGGATTTTCCATTTTATTTTATGTAGATATATGGACCTTATTTATCAATAGGAAATAAAACTAAATTTTATGTAAAATATTTTAACACTTACTGGTTTTTTTTTCTGGGGGGGAAAGGGTGTTTTTTTTTTTAATGCCAACCCTGATCAGTCATCATAACAGCGCCCCTAATTCCCAGGAGCGCGATGCAGCGGCAGTATGCGGTGCAGGATATAGCCAAGAAAGCTTCTCTCTCTCTCTCTCTCTCTCTCTCTCTCTCTCTCTCTCTCTCTCTCTCTCTCTCTCTCTCTCTCTCTCTCTCTCTCTCTCTCTCTCTCTCTCTCTCTCTCTCTTACAATTGTTTTTAGCATGCAAGTGGAAAATTAGAGGTCTTTCATGTTTTATTACTCTTTAACATTGCAATTCAAAAGCATGTGAGAGAAGCTGCATTTTGCCTCTTTTACAAATTGTATGAAGATCAAATGAATATATTGTTAAGGGGTTTCCTTCTTTCTACCCTATCACGGAAAAAAAAGAGGAGTACTGAGGTTAACAACTAAAAGAACACATTGGGAAAGAATCACGGGTTCGTGTAGGTGTAGAGGTTGTATGTGTGTGGGTTTGTGGGTGTGTGTGGCAGGAGTTGGCCGCCAAACCTGTGGGCACAACAGTTGGGTGAGCGGGCGAGTGATCTATTTAACTTAATAGGATCAGAAATGCATTTACATGATAATTAAGACACAGGTTAGTTAAAGGGGAGACGATAACTAACACTGGGGAGCACGTAGGGGGAAAAAATGGGGGGATGAGGGAGAGTCACGTATGTACCTGTGGGCACAACAGTTGGGTGAGAGGGCAAGTGATGCCCGGGAAAAGCCACCCCGAGTTTTTATACTCTCCTGCGGCGAGAGCGGCGTCCCGTAAGAGCGGGAAAAGGGGGGGGCAAGTAGTACATATGGGTTATGATCTCTTAACTTGGAAGGTGACGAAATTTACTTTTGGAGCTGCGAAAAAAATCTATGTAAGGTGGATGACTTTATCAGATAGGACATTTACAAACAAGGTGGCTGGCAACTGCTTCGAGGGACGGCTGACGCTGAATTCTGGCGGGACAGTGGCGTGAAGTATTGCACCACATTGTGTAATTGTAGTCTGAGGGGGGATTTGTTATGTTATACAATACATAGACAACCCAAGCTTTCCGATACATAGTGTTATAGGTTGTGATTTATGATAGCTTCTTATAATTACTCACATACTTATGATGGCCTTATAATGACTGATAATCACTTATAACTACTTATGATCACTTATAACTACTTGTAATCACTTATACTCACTTATAGATACTTATAATCACTTACAATGACGTACCCTCTGGTCTTTTGTTTTATATCTCTAAGTTTTTCCTCCTCCCTACACATCCCGGCATTACAATGATGGAGTTAGTGTATGTACATTTTGGTCGTAGTAGTGGTGGTGGTGGCGGTGGTGGTGGCAGCAGTAACACGTCAGCGGTGATGGCGGTGTTAGCACGTAAAGGCGAGCGTTACTGCCATCACAACACCTCTTTGGACCTGACAGTATAAAGACCATTTTAGTGTTGGTAAAGCATCCAGACGACCCCCTTCCCCCTCCGCCTCTTCCCCCCTCCCCCCTTCCTCCCATAACACCTGCTTGTCACCTTTCCAGCTTCCAGGATAGAGGGAAGCAAGGGAGGGGGTAAGGGAAAAGGAGAGGGGAGGAGATGAGAGGAGAGGAGGACAGAGGAGAGGGAAAGAAAGAGGCAAGGAAGGACATAAAGAGGAGGTGAAGGAAGAGGATAAAAGTAATGGAAGGAGAGAGGGAGGGAGGGAGAGAGGGCAAGGGCAGATTAAGGAGGAGGAAGCAAGCAGCAGCCACATGAGGAGTGACAGTGGCGGTGTCAGTGGTGTCAGGCGTCCTTCACCTCGCAACACACACGAGTCGCAACACTCTGAACGTGGTGACGTTCCCTTAATGTTGCACCGCCACTTGATGTTGCTCTGTTCCCGTTGCCAAGGCAGAATTATTTTCCTATACTCCTGCTCCTCCTCGTCCTCCTCAACTCGTCGTCCTCCTCCTTTCTTCGTCCTCCTCCATTCTTCGTCTAGTGGTCTAGTGGCGGCGGGATTGAGGTGGTAGTGTTTGGAGCAGTGATAGTGGTGATGATAGCGAAGGAGTGGTAATAAATATGATGAAAGAGATAGTGGTGATGGTGGTGGTGATGGTTAATGGTCTAGTGGCGGCGGTGGGATCGCCTTCCCTCTCAAGACAGGGTTTGTGCCTAAATATCACACCTGAGTGGATGAGGCTAGACAGGTGGTGTTGTGTTCGTCTTAGCAACAAACAAATAAAAGGGTGGGTGTCTGACTTAACACACCTGAGTGGATGAGGTTCGACAGGTGGGGTTGTGTTCTTCTTCGCAACAAACAAATAAAAGAGTGGGTGTCTGACTTAACACACCTGAATGGATAAGGTTAGACGGGTGGGTTGTGTCAATTGAAAAACACAAGCAAAGCAACTGAGTTCCTGAGTTAAAAACTCCTAAATGGTGGATTAGACAGGCAGGGATGTATTCATCTGAGCAACAAACAGACAAAAGAGGCAGGGAGTTGAACGGGTTAAACTTACGTTCTCAGCCACAAACAAACAAGACAACTGTGACGTTTTGAAAATTGACATTTTTTTTTATCTGCGACCAATTAGCCTGACATCGATTGTTTGTAATTTAATGGAGACTATCATTCGCGACAATATGGTGAAATTCTTCGAAGAAAAGAATATAATAAATAACTCGCAACATGGCTTCCGTAGTAAACGTTCGTGTTTAACTAACTTACTTGATTTTTTTCATTATATTTTTGAAGTGTTCGATGAAAGCAGATCAGTAGATATCATATATCTGGATTTTCAAAAGGCATTTGATAAGGTCCCCCACCAACGATTGCTCAACAAACTATTGGCGCACAGTATCTTGAGTAACATTCACAATTGGCTTGTGGACTGGCTCTCTGGGCGGAAACAGAGAGTAGTTCTAAACGGTGTTACATCTAACTGGCTCGATGTCAGAGGCGGCGTACCTCAAGGATCAGTGCTTGGCCCCATGCTCTTCTTAATTTATGTTCATGATATCGATGATGGGCTCACTTGCAAAGTATCAAAATTTGCTGATGACACAAAAATTGCTAGTAAAGTAACTGCGACACTCGACGAAGAAGCTTTACAATCATATCTAGATCGACTTGCACGTTGGGCCAATCAATGGCAAATGAAATTTAACGTTGACAAATGTAAAGTGTTGCACATCGGAAAATAAAACAATCGCGTTCGATACGAAATGAATGGCCAACAACTTTCTGCAGTAAGTAAAGAAAAGGATCTTGGAATCACTATATCAAGCGATTTAAAGCCCAGTCAGCATTGTTCAGAGGTAGTTAAAACTGCAAACAAATTGGTTGGCTTCATCGGACGAGTCTTTAATAATAAATCGGAAAAAAGTAATATTAAAACTGTATAATTCGTTGGTTCGACCCCGTCTAGAGTACTGTGTACAGTTTTGGTCTCCCTACTACAGAAAAGACATAGACAAGTTGGAAAGGGTTCAGCGAAGAGTAACAAAGATGATTCCTAGGTTGATAAATTTATCATATGAACAAAAGCTTAAAGAAGTAAATTTATTCAGCCTGTCAAAACGAAGAATGCGAGGCGATCTAATAGAAGTGTTTAAAATGTTTAAAGGATTCAGTGATATTAATGCGGATGATTACTTTACAATTGATCGATCGAATAGAACAAGAAGAAATCACAATTTAAAGATAAGTGGTACAAGATTCTCGTCGCACGAAGCTAAACACTTCTTCAATCGAGTTGTTAATGTTTGGAACGCTCTCCCCTGTGATGTCGTTGATAGTACAACAGTTACGGCCTTCAAGAATAGATTAAACAAGTATTTTGAATCCAACCAGCAACTAAGATATTATTCATTGTCATAATAACGTTAAGTTCTTTCGAATACTTTGTATCGTTTCTTTGGTGTATTTTTTCTTACAACCGTTTATGAATTTTCTTTATATCGCCGTTTCTTCGGCATCTTTTTCTTCATACCGTTTTTTCTACGTATTTTTTGTACTGTCGTTACTTCTGTGTATTTTTCTTTGTATCGTCGTTTTTTCTGTATATGTTTCTTTATACCGTTTCTTTGGTGCATTTTTCTTTGTATCGTTTTTGGTGTATTTTTATGTAGTATCATTTCTCCGGTAAAGTTTTCTCTGGACCGTTCATTTGGTGTACGGTATTTTTCTTTTTATCGTCGTCTCATCGGTATATTTTTCTTTATACCGTTTCTTCAGTGTGTTGTTCTTTGTATCGCTTCTTAGGTGTGCTATTCTGTAGTATTCGATGCATTTTTCTTTGCTATCCTTCCTTCGGTGTTATTTTTCTTTACTTTCCGTTTCCTTGTGTTGTGAAGGCTAGCTATATCGCCTTACCTCGGTGCTGTATGCTGCTCAAGATGAGTCTCCTTCACCCCAGAGAAGTCAGCAACCCTACCCAACATACAACACCAAAAGCCTTAACGCTTGCCTTGATTTTTTTTTTTTTTTTTTTTTTTTTTGGGTTTGTTGT
The DNA here is from genome assembly GCF_024679095.1 of Eriocheir sinensis. NCBI lineage: Eukaryota > Metazoa > Arthropoda > Malacostraca > Decapoda > Varunidae > Eriocheir > Eriocheir sinensis. The sequence continues at coordinate 373,132 of NW_026111564.1, read as the reverse complement.
TGTGTTTCTATCACTTCTTAATTCCCGATTATTTATAACAATATCGCTGTATCGTCGTTTCTTTGGTGTATTTTTCTTTGTATCGTTTCTTTGGTGTATTTTTCTTTGTATCGTTTCTTTGGTGTATTTTTCTTTGTATCGTTTCTTTCGTGTATTTTTCTTTGTATCGTTTCTTTGGTGTATTTTTCTTTTTATCGTTTCTTTGGTGTATTTTTCTTTGTATCGTTTCTTTGGTGTATTTTTCTTTTTATCGTTTCTTCGGTGTATTTTTCTTTTTATCGTTTCTTCGGTGTATTTTTCTTTGTATCGTTTCTTTGGTGTATTTTTCTTTTTATCGTTTCTTCGGTGTATTTTTCTTTTTATCGTTTCTTTCGTGTATTTTTCTTTTTATCGTTTCTTTCGTGTATTTTTCTTTTTATCGTTTCTTCGGTGTATTTTTCTTTGTATCGTTTCTTTGGTGTATTTTTCTTTTTATCGTTTCTTCGGTGTATTTTTCTTTTTATCGTTTCTTTCGTGTATTTTTCTTTTTATCGTTTCTTTGGTGTATTTTTCTTTTTATCGTTTCTTCGGTGTATTTTTCTTTGTATCGTTTCTTTGGTGTATTTTTCTTTGTATCGTTTCTTTAGTGTATTTTTCTTTGTAACGTTTCTTTGGTGTATTTTTCTTTGTATCGTTTCTTCGACGTATTTTTCTTTGTATCGTTTCTTCGATGTATTTTTCTTTGTATCGTTTCTTCGATGTATTTTTCTTTGTATCTTTTCTTTGGTGATTTTTTTGTGTATTGTTTCTTTGGTGTTTTTATCAGTAATATAATTTCTTCGGTGTATTTTTATCGTCGTTTCTTCGTTTTTTTTTTCTTTATACCGTTTTATCTCTGTATTTTTTTTTTTGTATCGTCGTTCCATCGGTATATTTTTTTATACTCTTTCTTCGGTGAAGTTTTATGTATTATCGTTTCTTAGGTAAATTTTTCTCTGGATCGTTCATTTGATGTATTTTTCTTTTCATCGTCGTTTCATCGGTATATTTTTCTTTATACCGTTCCTTCAGTGTGTTGTTCTTTGTCGCGTTTCCTCGGTGTATATTTCTTTGTATCGTTTCTTAGATATATTTTTCTGTAGTATTCTTTCTTCGGTGTATTTTCTTTGCTTTCCTTTCTTCGGTGTTATTTTTCTTTACTTTCCGTTTCCTTGTGTTGTGAAGGCTAGCTATATCGCCTTATCTCGGAGCTGTATGCTGCTCAGGATGAGTCTTCTTCACCCCAGAGAAGTCAGCAACCCTACCCAACATACAACACCAAAGGCCTTAACACTTGCCTTGATTATTTTTTCCTTTCTTGATGGGTTTATATCGTTGTTTTATATCGTTGCTTCATCGGCAGATATTTCTTCGACCGTTTATTTCGTGCTATTTTCTTTGTATCGTCGTTTCTTAGGTGTATTTTTTCTTAATTTCCCGTTTCCCTGTGTTGTTTAGGCTTGCTATACCGCCTTATCTTGATGCTGTATGCTGCTCAGGATGAGTCTCCTTCACCCCAGAGAAGTCAGCAACCCTACCCAACATACAACACCAAAGGCCTTAACGCTTGCCTTAATTTTCTCTCCTTTTCTTTAAGTGTTTATATCACTTCTTAATTAACGATTTTTTTTAACAATATCGTTTCTTCGGTGTATTTTTCTTTGTTCGTTTATTCGGTGTATTTTTCTTTGTATCGTTACTTTGGTGTATTTTTCTTAGTACCGTTTGTGAGTTTTCTTTCAATTGTTGCTTCTTCGGTATATATCTTTTTCTTTATACCGTTTTATTCATGTTTTTTTTGTATCGTCGTTTCTTCAGTGTATTTTTGTTTGTATTGTTTCATCGCTGTTGTTTTCTTTGTATCGTTTTTTTGCTATATGTTTATTTCTATCGTCGTTTCTCCCGTATATTTTTCTTTTTGCCGTTTTTTTCTGTTTTTCGTTTAATTGTCGTTTCTTTGGTGTATTGTTCTTTGTATCGCTTCTTCGGTGTATTTTTCTTTGCTGTCCATTCTTCGGTGTTATTTTTCATGAATTTCCGTTTCCTTGTGTTCTGTAGGCTAGCTATATCGCCTTATCTTGGTGCTGTATGCTGCTCAGGATGAGTTTCCTTCACCCCAGAGAAGTCAGCAACCCTACCCAACATACAACACCAAAGGCCTTAACGCTTGCCATGATTTTCTTTCCTCTTCTTTATGTGTTTATATCACTTCTTAATTAACGATACTTTTTAACAATATCGTTTTTTCGGTCTATTTTTCTTGTATCGTCGTTTCATCGGTATATTTTACGTTATACCATTTCATCAGTGTATTTATTTTTTTGTATCTTTTCTTCGATGAGTTTTTGTGTATCGTTTCTTCGGTGTATTTTACTTTGTATCGTTTCTTCAGTGTATTGTACTTTGTATCGTTTCTTCAGTGTATTGTACTTTGTATCGTTTCTTCGGTGTATTGTACTTTGTATCGTTTCTTCGGTGTATTGTACTTTGTATCGTTTCTTCGGTGTATTGTACTTTGTATCGTTTCTTCGCTGAATTTTTCTTTGTATCGTTTCTTCGGTGTATTTTACTTTGTATCGTTTCTTCGGTGTATTGTACTTTCTATCGTTTCTTTGGTGCATTTTTCTGGAGTATCGTTTATTAGGTAATTTTTTCTATGTATCGTTCTTTTAGTGTATATTTCTTTCTATCGTCGTCTCATCAGTATATTGTTCTTTGTATCGTTTCTTCGGTGTATTTTTCTTTGCATCGTTTCTTCGGTGTATTTTTTTTTGTATCGTTTATTCGGTGTATTTTTTTTTAAATGTCGTTTCTTCGGTGTATTCTTCTTTGGTCTCCATTCTTCGGTGTTATTTTTATTTACTTTCCGTATCTTTGTGTTGTGAAGGCTAGCTATATCGCGTTATCTCGGTGCTGTATGCTGCTCAGGATGAGTCTCCTTCACCCCAGAGAAGTCAGCAGCCCTATCCAACATACAACACCAAAGGCCTTAACGCTTACCTTGATGTTTTATTCCGTTTTTCGTTGTGTTTCTATCACTTCTTAATTCCCGATTTTTTTTTAACAACATCGTTTCCTCGGAGTATTCTTTTTTCGTTTTATTTTTTTGTGTGTGTTTAAATCGTCGTTTCTTCAGTGTTTTTTTTTCCTTTGAACCATTTCTTCAGTGTTTCCGTCGTGGCTGCTGCTCCCTCCGTCGTCGTGGCTGCTGCTCCCTCCGTCGTCGTGTCTGCTGCTTCCTCCGTCGTCGTGGCTGCTGCTCCCTCTGTCGTCGTGGCTGCTGCTCCCTCTGTCGTCGTGGCTGCTGCTCCCTCCGTCGTCGTGTCTGCTGCTTCCTCCGTCGTCGTGGCTGCTGCTCCCTCCCTCGTCGTGGCTGCTGCTCCCTCCGTCGTCGTGTCTGCTGCTTCCTCCGTCGTCGTGTCTGCTGCTTCCTCCGTCGTCTTGGCTGCTGCTCCCTCTGTCGTCGTGGCTGCTGCTCCCTCCGTCGTCGTGGCTGCTGCTTCCTCCGTCGTCTTGGCTGCTGCTCCCTCTGTCGTCGTGGCTGCTGCTCCCTCCGTCGTCGTGGCTGCTGCTTCCTCCGTCGTCTTGGCTGCTGCTCCCTCTGTCGTCGTGGCTGCTGCTCCCTCTGTCGTCGTGGCTGCTGCTCCCTCCGTCGTCGTGGCTGCTGCTCCCTCCGTCGTCGTGGCTGCTGCTCCCTCCGTCGTGGCTGCTGCTCCTCCGTCGTCGGCTGCTGCTTCCGTCGTCGTGTCTGCTGCTTCCTCCGTCGTCGTGTCTGCTGCTACCTCCGTCGTCGTGGCTGCTGCTCCCTCCGTCGTCGTGGCTGCTGCTTCCTCCGTCGTCGTGGCTGCTGCTCCCTCCGTCGTCGTGGCTGCTGCTCCTCCGTCGTCGTGGCTGCTGCTCCTCCGTCGTCGTGGCTGCTGCTCCTCCGTCGTCGTGGCTGCTGCTCCTCCGTCGTCGTGGCTGCTGCTCCTCCGTCGTCGGCTGCTGCTCCGTCGTCGTGGCTGCTGCCCTCCGTCGTCGTGGCTGCTGCTCCTCCGTCGTCGTGGCTGCTGCTCCTCCGTCGTCGGCTGCTGCTCCTCCGTCGTCGTGGCTGCTGCTCCTCCGTCGTCGTGGCTGCTGCTCCCTCCGTCGTCGTGGCTGCTGCTCCTCCGTCGTCGTGGCTGCTGCTCCTCCGTCGTGGCTGCTGCTCCCTTCGTCGTCGTGGCTGCTGCTCTCCGTCGTCGTGGCTGCTGCTCCCTCCCTCGTCGTGGCTGCTGCTCCCTCCGTCGTCGTGGCTGCTGTTTCCTCCGTCGTCGTGGCTGCTGCTCCCTCCGTCGTCGTGGATGCTGCTACCTCCCTCATCGTGGCTGCTGCTCCTCCGTCGTCGTGGCTGCTGCTCCTCCGTCGTCGTGGCTGCTGCTCCTCCGTCGTCGTGGCTGCTGCTCCCTCGTCGTCGTGGCTGCTGCTCCCTCCCTCGTCGTGGCTGCTGCTCCCTCCGTCGTCGTGGCTGCTGCTCCCTCCGTCGTCGTGGCTGCTGCTCCCTCCCTCGTCGTGGATGCTGCTCCCTCCATCGTCGTGGCTGCTGCTCCCTCCGTCGTCGTGGCTGCTGCTCCCTCCCTCGTCGTGGCTGCTGCTCCCTCCATCGTCGTGGCTGCGGCTCCCTCCCTCACACGACATTATATGAAAATGAAACATATCACACGACATTACATGAAAAGAAAACATATCACACGACATTATATGAAAAGAAAACATATCACACGACATTACATGAAAAGAAAACATATCACACGACATTATATGAAAAGAAAACATATCACACGACATTACATGAAGAAAACATATAACATGACATTATAATTATAGATAACATATCACACGACATTACATGAAAAGAAAACATATCACATGACATTATATGAAAAGAAAACATATCACACGACATTACATGAAAAGAAAACATATCACACGACATTATATGAAAAGAAAACATATCACACGACATTACATGAAAAGAAAACATATCACATGACATTATATGAAAAGAAAACATATCACACGACATTACATGAAAACATATCACACGACATTACATGAAAAGAAAACATATCACACGACATTACATGAAAAGAAAACATATCACACGACATTACATGAAAAGAAAACATATCACACGACATTACATGAAAAGAAAACATATCACACGACATTACAATGAAAGAAAACATATCACAAGACATTACAGGGAAAGAAAACATATCACACGACATTACAATGAAAGAAAACATATCACAAGACATTACATGGAAAGAAAACATATCACACGACATTACATGAAAAGAAAACATATCACACGACATTACATGAAAAGAAACATATCACACGACATTACATGAAAAGAAAACATATCACACGACATTACATGAAAATAAAACATATCACAAGACATTACATGAAAAGAAAACATATCACACGACATTACATGAAAAGAAAACATATCACACGACATTACATGAAAAGAAAACATATCACACGACATTACATGAAAAGAAAACATATCACACGACATTACATGAAAAGAAAACATATCACACGACATTACATGTAAAGAAAACATATCACACGACATTACATGAAAAGAAAACATATCACACGACATTACATGAAAAGAAAACATATCACACGACATTACATGAAAAGAAAACATATCACACGACATTACATGAAGAAACATATCACACGACATTACATGAAAGAAAACATATCACGACATTACATGAAAAGAAAACATATCACACGACATTACATGAAAGAAAACATATCACACGACATTACATGAAAAAACATATCACACGACATTACATGAAAAGAAAACATATCACACGACATTACATGAAAAGAAAACATATCACACGACATTACATGAAAAGAAAACATATCACACGACATTACATGAAAATAGAACATATCACACGACATTACATGAAAAGAAAACATATCACACGACATTACATGAAAAGAAAACATATCACACGACATTACATGAAAAGAAAACATATCACACGACATTACATGAAAAGAAAACATATCACACGACATTACATGAAAAGAAAACATATCACGACATTACATGAAGAGAAACATATCACACGACATTACATGAACAGAAAAAATATCACACGACATTATATAGAAATGAAACATATCACACGACATTACATGAAAAGAAAACATATCACACGACATTACATGCAAAGGAAAGATATCACACGACATTACATGAAAGAAAACATATCACACGACATTACATGAAAGAAAACATATCACGACCTTACATGAAAGAAAACATATCACACGACATTACATGAAAAGAAAACATATCACACGACATTACATGGCAAGGAAACATATCACACGACATTACATGAAAAGAAAACATATCACACGACATTACATGGCAAGGAAACATATCACACGACATTACATGGCAAGGAAACATATCACACGACATTATATGAAAATAAAACATATCACACGACATTACATGGCAAGGAAACATATCACACGACATTACATGGAAATGAAACATATCACACGACATTACATGAAAGTAAAACATATCACACGACATTACATGGAAATGAAACATATCACACGACATTATATGAAAATAAAACATATCACACGACATTATATGAAAATAAAACATATCACACGACATTACATGGCAAGGAAACATATCACACGACATTACATGAAAGTAAAACATATCACACGACATTACATGGCAAGGAAACATATCACACGACATTATATGAAAATAAAACATATCACACGACATTATATGAAGATAAAACATATCACACGACATTACATGGCAAGGAAACATATCACACGACATTACATGGCAAGGAAACATATCACACGACATTATATGAAGATAAAACATATCACACGACATTACATGGCAAGGAAACATATCACACGACATTACATGGCAAGGAAACATATCACACGACATTATATGAAGATAAAACATATCACACGACATTACATGGCGAAACATATCACGACATTACATATCACACGACATTACATGTCAATGAAACATATCACACGACATTACATGGCAAGGAAACATATCACACGACATTACATGGCAAGGAAACATACCACACGACATTACATGGCAAGGAAACATATCACACGACATTACATGGCAAGGAAACATATCACAACACATAATCTAGAAAGGAAACATATCAGACGCAAATGAAACATATCAAACAGCATCCTTACAACGTAAAATCAACATCCGCGACGGAACGGACATCCCCATTACCGAAATACTGAGGCCACAGCGCTGCGTTATGAAGTGGAGGCGACCCCGTCACTGAGTGGACACGGCCGAAATATCAAGGCCAGCACGCATGCTATTCACGAGGAAGTGATCGATACAGATCATGTTTACGAGCGTCCCTTCCCACCTTAATGAAATGTTTCGCCGTCCTTGCCGCTGGAGTAGCTGGTGTGCAGCTTGGCACTCCTCATGAGGTGGAGCTTCTGACTGCGCGGCAGCTTGAAGCCTCGCCGCTGGATGGCGGCGCCGAGGTGGTCACGAGTCAGCGGGGGAGTGGGGCGCCGCACCACTCTTTCGTACTGGTACTCCTGCTTGGCCTTGCGACCCGGAGGCATGATCCTGCACTGCGGCCGGGCGGTGTTGATGCCGCGGTTCCCTTTGCACGTCACGTGGCCAAACTCCATCCTATTCAGGTCTCGAGAACCGCAACAGTATTCCTGCTGCAGCTTCCTGGCCTCCGCCCTCACCACAAACTTCCCAGTGGTGGCTTCCTCTCCAGCGTCAGTCGTGAACAGTCGAATACTGCTCATGGCCTCATGCGGGTGAACCAAGACACACCTCGTGAAGGCGTTTTTGGTCCTCTTCCTGACCCTTGCACTTCACTCCCGCCACCGACTCCTTCTTTCTTTCAAAAGCCTCCCCCGCCACTGCCTCATCCTGTCCCACGCACGCCACCCCCGCCACCGCCTCCTTCTGTCCCTTGCACGCCACCCCCGCCACCAAATAATCCTGTCCCTCGCACGCCGTCCCCGCAACCGCCTCCTACTATCTCTCGCACGCCACCCCCTCCACCGATTCCTCCTATCCCTCGCACTCCACCCCCGCCACCGCCTGCTCCTGTCTTTCGAACGTCACCCCCACCACCGCCTCCTCCTGTTTTCGCACGCTAACCCCGCCACCGCCTCATTCTTTTCTTCGCACGCCATCAACGCCACCGCCTCCTCCTGTCCCTCACGCCAATCCCACCACCGCTTCCTCCTGTCCCTCGCACGCCAACCCCGCCACCGCCTGATTCTGTTCCTCGCTCGCCATCACCGCCACCGCCTCCTCATGTCCATCGCACGCCACCCCCGCCACCGCTTCCTCCTGTCCCTCGCACGCCAAACCCGCCGCCGCCTCCTCCTTTCCCTCGCACGCAACCCCCGACACGGCCTCCTCCAGTCATTCGCTCGGCATTCCCTCCCTCGCCTCCTACTCTCCCACGCACGCCATACGCTCCACCGCCTCTTCCTGTCCCCCGCACTCCACCCTCGCCACCGACTCCTCCAGTCTTTCAAACACCACCCCAGCCACCGCCGCCTCCTGTCCTTCCCACGCCACCCCCGCCAACACCTCCTCCTGTCCATCGCATGCCACCCCCGCCACCACCTTCTCCTATCCCTCGCACGCCATCTCCGCCACCGCCTACTCCTGTCCGTCGCACGCCACCCACGCCACCTCCTCCTCCTGTCCCTCGCACTCCACCCCCGCCACCGCTTCCTCCTGTCCCACGACCGTCACCCCCGCCACCGTCTCCTCCTATCTATCGAACGCCGCCACCACCCCTACTGTCCCTCGCTACCACCACCGCTGCCTCCTCCTCCCACACCACCCCGCCCCCGCCTCCCCTGCTCCCGCGAACGTCACCCCCGCCACCGCCTCCTAATGTCCCTCGAACGTCACCCCCGCCAAAGCCTCCTACTGTCCCTCGCACGCCAACCCCGCCACCGCCTCCTCCTGTCCCTCGCACGCCACCCCCGCCACCTCCTCTTCCTGTCCCTCGCACGCCAGCCCGGCCACCTCCTCCTCCTATCTATCGAACGACATCCCCGCCACCTCCTCCTTCTGTCCTTCCCGCCACCCCGCCACCGCCTCCTCCTGTCCGTCGCACGCCACCCCAGCCTCCGCCTCCTCCTGGCAGTCGCACGCAACCCCCGCCACCGCTTCCTACTGTCCTTCGAACGTCACCTCCGCTACAACCTCCTGTCCCTCGCACGCCACCCACGCCGGTGCTTCCTCCTGTCCCACCAACGATACCCACGCCACCGCCTTCTACTGTCCCTCGAGCGCCACCCCCGCCACCGCCTCCTCCTGTCCCTCGAATGCCAGCCCGGCCACCTCCTCCTCGTGTCCCTCGCACGCCAACCCCGCCGCCGCCTCCTCTTTCCTCCCACGCCACCCCAGCCACCGCCTCCTCCTGTCCCTCGCACGCCACCCCCTCTACCGCCTCCTCCTGTCCCTCACTTCAACCCCGCCAATGCCTCCTCCTGTCTTTCGAACGCCACACCGCCACCGCCTCCTCCTGTTTTGCACGCCAACCCCGCCACCGCCTCCTTCAGTACATCCCACGCCACCCCCGACACCGCCTCCTCCTGTACCTCGCACGCCAACCCGACCACCGCCTCCTCCTGTCCCTCGCACGCCACCCCCGCCACCGCCTCCTCCTGTCCCTCGCACGCCAACCCCGCCACCGCCTCCTCCTGTCATTCTCACCACCCCCACCGCCTCCTCCTGTCCTCGCACCCCACCCCCGCAACAGCCTCCTACTGTCCCTCGAACGCCACCCCCGCCACCGCCTCCTCCTTTCCCTCCCACGCCACCCACCCGCTCCTCCTCTCCCTCGTAACGGCACCCCGCCACCGCCTCCTCCTGTCCCTCGCACGCAATCCCCGCCACCGCCTCCTCCTGTATCTCGCACGCCACCCCCGAGACCGCCTCCTCCTGTCCCTCGCACGCCACACCCGACACCGCCTCCTCCTGTCCCTCGCACGCCACACCCGCCACCGCATCCTCCTGTCCCTCACGCACCCCCACCGCCTCCTCCTGTCCCTCGCACGACAACCCCGCCACCGCCTCCTCCTGTCCCTCGCACGCCACCCCCGCCACCGCCTCCTCCTGTCCCTCGAACGCCACCCACGCCACCGCCTCCTCCTGTCCCTCGCACGCCACCCCACCCACCGCCTCCTCCTGTCCGTCCCACGCCACCCCCGCCACCGCGTCCTCCTGTCCCTCGCACGCCACCCCATACACCGCCTCCTCCTGTCCCTCCCACGCCACCCTCGCCACCGCCTCCTCCTGTCCCTCGCACGCCACCCCCGCCACCGCCTCCTCCTGTCCCTCGCACGCCCACCCCGCCACCGCCTCCTCCTGTCCCTCGCACGCCACCCCCCGCGCCCCCACCTCCTGTCCCTAGCACGCCACCCCGTCCACCGCCTCCTCCGGTCCTCGCACGTCTCCCCACCACCGCCTCCTCCTGTCCCTCGCACGCCACCCCCACCACCGCTTCCTCCTGTCCCTCCCACGCCACCCCCACCACCGCCTCCTCCTGTCCCTCGCACGCCACCCCCACCACCGCCTCCTTCTGTCCCTCGCACGCCACCCCCCCCACCCCCGCCTGTCCCTCGCACCCCCCCCCCCCCCCCGCCTCCTACTGTCCCTCCCACTCCACCCCCGCCAGCGCCTCCTCCTGTCAGTCGGACGCCACCCCCGCCACCGCCTCCTCCTGTCCCTCGAACGCCACCCCCGCCACCGCCTCCTCCTGTCCCTCGCACGCCACCCCCGCCACCGCCTCCTCCTGTCCCTCGCACGCCACCCCCGCCACCGCCTCCTGTCCCTCCACGCCACCCTCCACCACCTCCTCCTGTCCCTCGCACGCCACCCGCCACCGCCTCCTCCTGTCCCTCGAACGCCACCCCGCCACCGCCTCCTCCTGTCTCCTCACGCCACCCCGCCACCGTCTCCTCCTGTCCCTTGCACGCCACCCCCGCCACCGCCTCCTCCTGTCCCTCGCACGCCAGACCCGCCACCGCCTCCTCCTGTCCCTCGCACGCCAGAGCCTCCACCGCCTCATCCTGTCCACTCCACCCCACCACCGCCTCCTCCTGTCCCTCGCACGCCCCCCCCGCCACCGCCTCCTCCTGTCCCTCGCACGCCACCCCCGCCACCGCCTCCTCCTGTCCCTCTCACGCCACCCCCGCCACCGCCTCCTCCTGTCCCTCGCACGCCACCACCGCCACCGCCTCCTCCTGTCCCTCGCACGCCACCCCCGCCACCGCCTCCTCCTGTCCCTCGCACGCCAACCCGGCCACCGCCTCCTCCTGTCCCTAGCACGCCACCCCTCCTGCCCACCACGCCACCGCCTCCTCCTCACCCCCCGCCACCGCCTCCCTGTCTCGCACGCCATCCCCACCGCCTCCTGCTGTCCCTTTACACGCCACCCCGCCACCGCCTCCTCCTGTCCTTCGCACGCCATCCCCGCCACCGCCTCCTCCTGTCCCTCGCACGCCACCCCCGCCACCGCCTCCTGTCCCTCACGCCACCCCGCCACTGCTCCTGTCCTCCCCCGCCAACCGCCTCTCCTCCTGTCCCTCCAACGCCACCCCCGCCACCGCCTCCTCCTGTCCCTCGCACGCCACCCCCGCCACCGCCTCCTCCTGTCCCTCCCACGCCACCCCCGCCACCGCCTCCTCCTGTCCCTCGCACGCCACCCCCGCCACCGCCTCTTCCTGTCCCTCGCACGCCAGCCCGCCTCCTCCTGTCCCTCGCACGCCACCCCCGCACCGCCTCCTCCTGTCCCTCACGCCACCCCGCCACCGCCTCCTCCTGTCCCTCGCACCCCGCCACCGCCTCCACCTGTTCCTTCCCTCGCACGCCACCACCACCGCCTCCTCCTGTCCCTCGCCCGACACCCCCACCACCGCCTCCTCCTGTCCCTCGCACACCCCGCCACCGCCTCCTCCTGTCCCTCTGTCACCACCCCGCCACCGCCTCCTCCTGTCCTCGCACGCCACCCCGCCACCGCCTCCTCCTGTCCCTCGCACGCCACCCTGCCACCGCCTCCTCCTGTCCCTCGAACGTCACCCCTGCCACCGTCTCCTCCTGTACCTCGCACGCCAACCCACCACCTCCTCCTCCTTTCCTCGCACCCCCGCCACCGCCTCCTCCTGTCTCGCACGCCACCCCCCCACGCCACCTCCTCCTGTCCTCGCACGCCACCCCCGCCACCGCCTCCTACTGTCCCTCTCACGGCACCCCTGCCACCGCCTCCTCCTGTCCCTCGCACGGCACCCGCGCCACCGCCTCCTTGTGTCCCTCGAACGCCACCCCCGCCGCCTCCTCCTGTCCCTCGCACGCAATCCCCGCCACCGCCTCCTTCTGTCCTTCGCACGCAATCCCCGCCACCGCCTCCTCCTGTCCCTCGAACGTCATCCCCGCCACCGCCTCCTACTGTCCCTCGCACGCCACCCCCGCCACCGCCTCCTCCTGTCCCTCGCACGCCTCCCCCGCCACCGCCTCCTCCTGTCCCTCGCACGCCACCCCCGCCACCGCCTCCTCCTCTCCCTCGCACGCCATCCCCGCCACCTCCTCCTCTTCCTTTCCCTCGCACGCCACCCCGCCACCGCCTCCTCCTGTCCCTCGCACGATTCCCCCGCCACCGCCTCCTCCTGGCCCTCGCACGGCACCCCACCACCGCCTCCTCCTGTTCCGCACGCCACCCCCGCCACCGCCTCCTCCTGTCCCTCGCACGCCACCCGCCACCGCCTCTTCCTGTCCCTCGCACGCCACCACCGCGTCCTCCTGTCTCTCGACCGCCCACCCCGCCACCGCCTCCTCCTGTCCCTCGACCGCCACCCCCGCCACCGCCTCCTCCTGTCCCTCGCACGCCACCCCCGCCACCGCCTTCTACTGTCCCTTCAACGCCACCCCAGCCACCGACTCCTCCTGCCCCTCGCACGCCAACCCGGCCACCGCCTACTCCTGTCCCTCGCACCTCCACCACCTCCCCCTGTCCGTCTCACGCCACCCCCGCCACCGCCTCCTCCTGTCCCTCGCACGCCACCCCCGCCACCTCATTCTCCTCTCCCTCGCACGCCATCCCCGCCACCGCCTCCTCCTGTCCCTCGCACGCCACCCCCGCCACCGCCTCCTCCTGTCCCTCGCACGCCACCCCGGCCACCGCCTCCTCCTGTCCCTCGCACGCCAGCCCCCGCCACCGCCTCCTTCCTCTCGCACGCCACCCCACCACCGCCTCCTCCTGTCCCTCGCACGCCACCCGCCACCGCCTCCTCCTCACCCCACCCCGCCACCGCCTCCTCCTGTCCCTCGCCAACCCCGCCACCGCCTCCTCCTGTCCCTCGCACGCCACCCCGCCACCGCCTCCTCCCTCGCACGCCACCTCCGCCGCCGCCTCCTCCTGTCCCTCGCACGCCACCCCCGCCACCGCCTCCTCCTGTCCCTCGAACGACACCCCCGCCACAGCCTCCTACACTCGTCAGCATCCCACCCTGAACACTAAGCCAGGGTCAGCATCCCACCCAGAACACTAAGCCAGGGTCAGCATCCCACCCTGAACACTAAGCCAGGTGCAGCATCCACCCCTGAACACTAAGCCAGGGTCAGCATCCCACCCTGAACACTAAGCCAGGGTCAGCATCCCACCTGAACACTAAGCCAGGTCATCCCACCCTGAACACTAAGCCAGGGTCAGCATCCCACCCTGAACACTAATCCAGGTCAGCATCCCACCCTGAACACTAATCCAGGGTCAGCATCCCACCCTGAACACTAAGCCAGGGTCAGCATCCCACCCTGAACACTAAGCCAGGGTCAGCATCCCACCCTGAACACTAAGCCAGGGTCAGCATCCCACCCTGAACACTAAGCCAGGGTCAGCATCCCACCCTGAACACTAATCCAGGGTCAGCATCCCACCCTGAACACTAATCCAGGGTCAGCATCCCACCCTGAACACTAAGCCAGGGTCAGCATCCCACCCTGAACACTAAGCCAGGGTCAGCATCCCACCCTGAACACTAATCCAGGGTCAGCATCCCACCCTGAACACTAAGCCAGGGTCAGCATCCCACCCTGAACACTAAGCCAGGGTCAGCATCCCACCCTGAACACTAATCCAGGGTCAGCATCCCACCCTGAACACTAAGCCAGGGTCAGCATCACACCCTGAACACTAAGCCAGGGTCAGCATCCCACCCTGAACACTAAGCCAGGGTCAGCATCCCACCCTGAACACTAATCCAGGGTCAGCATCCCACCCTGAACACTAATCCAGGGTCAGCATCCCACCCTGAACACTAAGCCAGGGTCAGCATCCCACCCTGAACACTAATCCAGGGTCAGCATCCCACCCTGAACACTAAGCCAGGGTCAGCATCCCACCCTGAACACTAAGCCAGGGTCAGCATCCCACCCTGAACACTAAGCCAGGGTCAGCATCCCACCCTGAACACTAAGCCAGGGTCAGCATCCCACCCTGAACACTAAGCCAGGGTCAGCATCCCACCCTGAACACTAAGCCAGGGTCAGCATCCCACCCTGAACACTAAGCCAGGGTCAGCATCCCACCCTGAACACTAAGCCAGGGTCAGCATCCCACCCTGAACACTAAGCCAGGGTCAGCATCCCACCCTGAACACTAAGCCAGGGTCAGCATCCCACCCTGAACACTAATGCAGGGTCAGCATCCCACCCTGAACACTAATCCAGGGTCAGCATCCCACCCTGAACACTAATCCAGGGTCAGCATCCCACCCTGAACACTAATCCAGGGTCAGCATCCCACCCTGAACACTAATCCAGGGTCAGCATCCCACCCTGAACACTAATCCAGGGTCAGCATCCCACCCTGAACACTAAGCCAGGGTCAGCATCCCACCCTGAACACTAATCCAGGGTCAGCATCCCACCCTGAACACTAAGCCAGGGTCAGCATCCCACCCTGAACACTAATCCAGGGTCAGCATCCCACCCTGAACACTAATCCAGGGTCAGCATCCCACCCTGAACACTAATCCAGGGTCAGCATCCCACCCTGAACACTAAGCCAGGGTCAGCATCCCACCCTGAACACTAAGCCAGGGTCAGCATCTCACCCTGAACACTAATCCAGGGTCAGCATCCCACCCTGAACACTAATCCAGGGTCAGCATCCCACCCTGAACACTTAGCCAGGGTCAGCATCCCACCCTGAACACTAAGCCAGGGTCAGCATCCCACCCTGAACACTAAGCCAGGGTCAGCATCCCACCCTGAACACTTAGCCAGGGTCAGCATCTCACCCTGAACGCTAAGCCAGGGTCAGCATTTCACCCTGAACACTAAGCCAGCGTCAGCATCCCACCCAGGCAACTATTTTTCTTCCTTTCTTTCTTCCGTTCATCTCATTCCGTCCATCTGTATATTTTTTTCTGAATCTACATCTGCTTTGTTGCCTTCTTTGTTTACTTCCTCCCTTTCTCCTATTCTTTATATTTTTCTTCCTTTCTTTCTTCGTTTTTTCCATCCTTCCCTCCATTCTTCCCTCTCTCCTATAATTTTTTTCTTTATAATAATATTCTTTTCTTTCTTCCTTCTCTTACACTTCAGTTCATCCTTTATTCCTGTCTTTCTGTGTTCCTTCGTCTGTCCATCTAAGCCAGGCTGAAGCCAAAGATAATCAAGCCGCTGCCGGTTTTCTTTTTTCTCTTAGTTTTAGTTTTCCTCAGTTTCGTTTTTTTTTTGGTGTTGATTTGATTTTTGGTTATTTTTTTTTTTTCTTTTCTTTCTTGGTTTTGAGTTCATACGTTTCGTTACATTTTGGCATTATATGTTTTTAGTTTTCTATTTTTTGACTGATCAGGATTTGACCTTTTTAGATTTGTTAGGTCATTTTTTTTAATACTGCTTGAGTTGATTTCTTTGTTGCTTTTTTTCTTTTTCTTTTTTATGGCTTCTTTATTTTGATGTCTTGTTGGTGACAACTATTTCGTTATAGTTTGGAAAGTTAACTATTTTTTTTTTTGTCGGGGGGGATTTTGTCCTTTTTAGGTTACGTCGTGAGGAGATTTTTTGTTGCAAATGGTCAGGGCAGTGTTCAGAGTGTCCAGGGAGTGTCAGGGGCCTTGTTGCGTGGGTCGTCATCAGCGTGTCCGTCCATTGTTCAGAGAGTGTCCAGGGAGTGTCAGGGGCCTTGTTGCGTGGGTCGTCATCAGAGTGTCCGTCCATTGTTCAGAGAGTGTCCAGGGAGTGTCAGGGGCCTTGTTGCGTGGGTCGTCATCAGAGTGTCCGTCCATTGTTCAGAGAGTGTCCAGGGAGTGTCAGGGGCCTTGTTGCGTGGGTCGTCATCAGCGTGTCCGTCCATTGTTCAGAGAGTGTCCAGGGAGTGTCAGGGGCCTTGTTGCGTGGGTCGTCATCAGAGTGTCCGTCCATTGTTCAGAGAGTGTCCAGGGAGTGTCAGGGGGCCTTGTTGCGTGGGTCGTCATCAGAGTGTCAGTCCATGTTGTGTTTCCAAGACTTTTTTATTTTCGTATTCTTTTTCTGTAATATCGTTTCTTCGGTATTTAATTTTCCGTTTCCTGGCGTTGTGCAGGCTAGCTGTATCGCCTTATCTTGGTGCTGTATGCTGCTCAGGATGAGTCTCCCTCACCCCAGAGGAGTCAGCAACCCTACCCAACACACAACACCTAAGGCCTTAATGCTAGATATTTTTCCCTTTTCTTGATGTTGTGTTTCTATCACTTTATTTTTCTCGTGATGTTTTTGTTTTTTTTTGTTATATGTATCCATTCTTCGGTGTTATTATTTTTTTTTTTCGTTCCCTGGTGTTGTGCAGGCTAGCTGTATCGCCTTGTCTTGGTGCTGTATGCTGCTCAGGATGAGTCTCCCTCACCCCAGAGGAGTCAGCAACCCTACCCAACACACAACACCAAAGGCCTTAATGCTTGCCTCAATGAGTTGTTTCACTTTCATGATGTTGTGTTTCTATCACTTCTTTATTCTCGTGTTCCTTTTCAGTAATATCCATTCTTCGGTGTTCTTTATCATTATTTTTCGTTTCCTGGTGTTGTGTTGGCTAGCTATATTGCCTCTTCTTGGTGCTGTATGCTGCTCAGGATGAGTCTCCCTCACCCCAGAGGAGTCAGCAACCCTACCCAACACACAACACCAAAGGCCTTAATGCTTGCCCCAATGATTGGTTTTCACTTTCATGATGTTTTTCTACAAGTTCTTTATTATCGTGTTCCTTTTTCAGTAATATCCATTCTTCGATGATATTTTTATTTATTTTACGTTTCCTGATGTTGTGCAGGCTAGCTGTATCGCCCTATCTTGGTGCTGTATGCTGCTCAGGATGAGTCTCCCTCACCCCAGAGAAGTCAGCAACCCTACCCAACACACAGCACCAAAGGACTTACTCTGCTAGATTTTTTTCCTTTTCTTGATTTTGCGTTTCTATCACTTCTTTATTTTTGTGTTCTTTATATTGTAATCTTAATTCTTCGGTGTTATTTTCTTTATTTTCCGTTTCCTTGTGTTGGGTAGCTGTATCGCCTTATCTTGGTGCTGTATGCTGCTCAGGATGAGTCTCCTTCACCCCAGAGGAGTCAGCAACCCTACCCAACACACAACACCTAAGGCCTTAATGCTAGATGCGTGGGTCGTCATCAGAGTGTCCATCCATTGTTCAGAGAGTGTCCAGGGAGTGTCAGGGTGCCTTGTTGCCTGGGTCGTCATCAGAGTGTCCGTGCCTTCGTGCGTGCTTACGTATTTGCATGAGTGCATGCGTTCTTTCGTGCGTGGCTGCGTGCTTGCTTGTGTGAGTGTGTGCGTGCGTGCCTGCATGCTTGCGTGGGTGCGTGCATATGTACGTGAGTATGTGTGCTTGCGTGCGTGTGCATGCGTGGGTACGTGATTGTGTGCGTGCTTGCGTGTGTGAGTGCTTGTGTGCTGCGTGCGTTGGGCGGTCAGTGCCTGCGAGCGTGTGTTCGTCCGTTCCTTCGTGGGTATGTATACTCGTGTTCGTGCGTGCGAGCGTGTTCGTCCGTTCCTTCGTGCGTGTGTATGCTCGTGTTCGTGCGTGCGAGCGTGTGTTCGTCCGTTCCTTCGTGCGTGTGTACTTGTGTTCGTGCGTGCGAGCGTGCGTTGGGGATGGGTGCGTGCGAGCGTGTGTTCGTCCGTTCCTTCGTGCGTGTGTACTCGTATTCGTGCGTGCGAGCGTGTGTTCATCCGTTCCTTCGTGCGTGTGTATTCGTGTTCGTGCGTGCGAGCGTGCGTTGGGGATGGGTGTGTGCGAGCGTGTGTTCGTCCGTTCGTTCTTGCGTGTGTTCTTGCGTTCGTGCGTGCGAGCGTGGGTGGGGGGTGAGTGCGTGCTTGTGCGTCCGATCGTTCGTGCGTGTGTGCTTGCGTCTGTGCGTGCGTGCGTTGGGGGGTGAGTGCGAGCGAACGTGCGTTGGGGAGTGAGTTCGTGCTGGCGTGCGTTGCGGGGTGAGTGCGTGCGTGCTGCGTGAGCTAGGCGAATAACACGCGAGAACTTTTCCTGTCGCAGCAGGAGCAGACCGACATCAGCTTCGGCAGCGGCCCTCGGGAGTTGCTTCAACTCCCTCTGGGAGGCCTTCCTCTTGTTGTTCCTTATTGGAGGGAAGCCTCCCTATCCTGTCACGGCAGAGCGTTAGTCCATTAGTCCCCTGCCTCATTATCCTCTGTGTGTGTGTGTGTGTGTGTGTGTGTGTGTGTGTGTGTGTGTGTGTGTGTGTGTCTAAGGTTCTGAGGCTCGCCTGGCCTCGGGGATCAGCCACGCGATTTTGATTTCTTGAGATGGAGTCACCCTTCTCCTTTTTCTTACCCTGTATAGGGTCGAGATTTACCACATCACCTCGGTTTGCGATATGCCGTTTTAGGGAGCACAGAGTTGACATTGCATAGGGCTGAATCTAGAGCTAGTTGCACCTTTTGTAGTGAAGATCGCTACGGGAGCTGATTGGCTGGATGGAGGGAGGGAGATGTTAGCTACGGGAGCTGATTGGCTTGATGGAGGGAGGGTGTGCTTAGCTACGGGATCTGATTGGCTGGATGGAAGGTCTTATTTATAAAGTAATCTTCGCCTCGGCTCGCCTGTTTGAAAAGCCTCTCGTTGAAGTTGCCGGGGTATTCACGGACTGTTTTGTGATCGTAGTGATGGCTGTACACGCCTTCAGCGTCATGAATGGTAAAGTCACCCGTGACAACTTGGCCAAGCTTCTCCGCGGCCTTGGGAATAGTCGTAAAGGCAGCTCGATACGTTTAAAATAACGGCCCTGTGGGGTAAGAAGTGAGCATTTTTCCCTTCAATAATTGTTTACTCCCACCATCTTAAGTATTGTGCGAAATATATGAATTAGAATAATAACACTGGTATTTGCCCCGAGGTTACGGCCGTGACGTCACCGGCGGAAGAGGTAATAGAAAGGAAAGGAGAAAAAATGGAGCTGGAAGTGAAAGGAGAGAAGATGTGGAGGGAAGAAACTGAAAGGGAAGGTGGTAAAGGAAAGTGTAAATGCGAGGAGGAAGAGAAAGAGAGGGAAGGAAAAAAGGGAGCTGTTAGTGGAAGAAAAGAAAGAGAGAAAATATTTGGAAAGTTACGGAAAAATGTGTGATTGGAGGGAGAGAAAAAAGTGTAGGGAAGAGAGAGAGAAAGTGGACGATAGAGAAAGTGAAATGGTGGATAATAAGAGAGGCGGGACAAGGGGACTGAGGAGAAGAAGAAGGAACGCCAATAATGGAGAGAGGGATAAAAGATGAAAATGGAGGAAAAGGAAAAGGGAGGAAGAAACCAGGAAAAGGAGAAACTAAGGGGGAAAAAAGAAAGTAAAGGAGGAAAAAGGAAGTAAGAAAGAAAGGGATTAGGGAGCTGTGAGGCGAGTATAGAAGGAAGGAAGGAAGGAAGTAAAGAAGTAAGGGAGAGATATAATAAGGAAGTAGGGAGGTGAAGGAGGAAGGAAGTAAGGAATAAAAAAAGTAGGACTGAAAAAGGAAAACAGCAAAAAGTGATGGAGAGAAGGAGGAGGGGAGGAGGAAAGGGGGGGAAATGGAGGAAAAGGAAGAGAGAAAACATCAAACGGGAAGGAAGGGAAGACAAGTGAGGAAGGAAGGAAGGGAGGAAAATAAAAAGGTATCTCCAGGGTATCTCTGAGCTAATCTCTCTCTCTCTCTCTCTCTCTCTCTCTCTCTCTCTCTCTCTCTCTCTCTCTCTCTCTCTCTCTCTCTCTCCCCATTCTATCTATTTCACACTCACTAATTGAAAAAAAGGACAAAAGAATAGGACAAAAAGCTTACTAACTAATCCATCTTTGGGAGCGGGCCAGCCTACCCACGTGCGCACCTACACCTAATTATAAGGGCGGAAAGAAAGGGCAGCTACTGGCTGGCTATAAATATCTCTCAAAAAATATGTTGGCCCGATACTTTTTCCGATATTGGTTCTGGTGGAGGTGGTGGTGGTGGTAGTGTTTGTTCTGCCTCTATAATCACCACCACCATCACCACCACCACCTCTATCGTTAACACTACCTCAACCATCACCACCACTACCAGTACCATTAATCACCACTACCGACTCCACCACTGCCGACATATCACTACCACGAGCTTCACTACCATCACCATAACTTAATCACCACTTCGGTCACCAACACCACTATCACCACCATTCTGCTGTTACTACTAAAACCATTACTACTACTCTTACTACTACTACTACTACTACTACTACTACTTTACTACTCCTAATAATAATTCTAATACTAATAATAACTCGGAAAAAGTCATTAATTACGCCAATGTTTTCTTGCTGTATTTTTCAGGGGCCGCCTCGCCGAGTTTGGCCGCGCCGAACGAGCCATAAAAATCCATCCAGCGCCGGTGAGTTTTTGTTTCTACTGTGTTTTGCAATAGTTCTTTTTTTTCCCATTGATGTGCCGAATTGTACCGAATTAGTTTAGGAGCGAGATAACTTTGTGCGTGTGTGTGCGTATGTGTGTGATTCGAAATGTTCACGGGTAGTACACACACACACACACACACACACACACACACACACGACAATCACATTCACACTCACTCTCCCCATGCCTCTCTTCACCATTCATCATTAGCCTCATAACATAGCCACACCTTGTAGTCAGTCACCACTCCACTCATCTCCATTCCAGTCATCACCCATCACCACTAACACCGCTACGTAACATCACCACCACTAACACCACCACCAGTCCTCGTCATCACCACCTCCTTCACGCTGTAACCTCACCTCACCTTTCACCCCCTCCTCTTTACCTGTCCGCGAGCACCTGTTGACAATACGCCGCCTGATTTACATTCAAGGAGCCGAGTCCGCCCACAAAATAGGAGCACGATTTTTTTTTTACCTTTTTTCCTTTTTTCCTGCATTGAGTTTTTTTTCTTTTTTTTCTTTTTTGTTCTTCTTGTTTTCTTGTATTTGTTGTTGTTGTTCTTCTTTAATATTTTACCTTTTTCTGGCTTTTATTTCATTTAACTCACTGATTTTGTCTTTTCATTTGACCTTTTTCCTTATTTCTTGTTTTTTTCTTCTTTACTTGTTTTTTCTCGGTGGTGACGTCATAGGGAAAGGATGATGATGATGATGATGATGATGATGATGATGATGATGATGATGACGAGGAAGGAAGGAATGGAGGGGTATGAGAGGAAAGGGAAGGAAAGGGATAGGAAGGAAAAGGGAAGGTAGGAGAGGTAGGTAGATAGGTAAGGAGGATGGGAAGGGAAGGAAAGGGAAAGGAGGAAGAGAAGGGAAGGGAAGAGAAGGGAAGGAGGAGGATGATGATAAGGAGGAGGTTGATAGGTAGGCAAGGGGAGGGAAGGGTAGATAGGAAGAGGTGATGATGATGAAGATGAGGAAGAGGAAGAGAAAGTGAAAGAAAAAAAAAAGAGAAGAAACAGACTGAGAAAGAGAAGAGGAGGAGAGGAGAAGAAGGAGAAGAGGAAGAAAGAGAGAGAGAAAGAGAGAGAGAGAGAGAGAGAGAGAGAGAGAGAGAGAGAGAGAGAGAGAGAGAGAGAGAGAGAGAGAGAGAGAGAGAGAGAGAGAGAGAGAGAGAGAGAGAGAGAGAGAGAGAGAGAGAGAGAGAGAGAGAGAGAGAGAGAGAGAGAGAGAGAGAGAGAGAGAGAGAGAGAGAGTACGCTAATCAGGTGCTCTTAGTCAACAACAACTTTTGCAAATTAATGTTTCAAAATTTTTTAGGCCAAACATTTAACGTTTTATGTTTTTTTTTAGCCCAGTGCAAAACCTGTGTGTGTGTGTGTATGTGTGTGTGTGTGTGTGTGTGTGTGTGTGTGTGTGTGTGTGTGTGTGTGTGTGTGTGTCTGTCTGTCTGTCTGTCTGCCTGTCTTATTGTCTGTCTGTCTGTCTGTCTGTATGTCTGTCTGTCTGTATGTATGTATGTTGGTTAGTCAGTCAATTTTTCCATCTTATTGTGTGTTTGTATGTGTTTTTATGCATTTTGTCCTTGTGTCTGTTTTTCTGTGTCTGTCTGTCTGTTAGTTTGCCTATTTGTTTATATTTCTGTTAGCGTTTTTGTATCATTTTCTCTGTCCGTTTTTCTGTTAATCTGTCTGTTTGTTGGTCACTGTCTGTCTGTCTATCTGTTTGTCTATCTGTCTGTCTGTCTGTGTGTCTGTATACAAGCATCCATGAACACGTATTGCATTCACTCACCAACATTCATTCATGCATACATAAATATTCGTGTGTAATAACCTTCATGTGTTTATTGATTTATCTATCCATATCTATCTATCAGTCTGCCTCTATCTGTTTATCAAGCTATCACTTTTTTATTGAATGTATGGATAGATTATCCTGTTAATTTTCGTTTATTTATCTATCTAGTTTGCTTTTATTAACCTTTATCCTCTTTATATTCGTTTATTTGACTCTCTATTTATATACTTTTCCAATCACGTTTTTATCTACCTTCATTTATTTTTCATGCAGTTCATTTTTCATTCACTTAAAATTTCATTCACCTCATTTTCCATTCATTTTTCTCATTTTCAGTAATTTTTTTATTATTTTTCATTCATTTTTTCATTTTCATTAATTTTTTTTTCATGCACTTCATTTCACATTTTTTTCATTTACATCTATTTTTTTCATTTTTCATTCATTTTTCACTCACTTTATTTTCATTTCCTCAATTATATTTTTCATTCATTTTTTTTCATTTTTCATTCAGTTTGTTTATCACATTTTTTTATTTTTCATCTAGTCCATTATTCATTCACTACTTTTTTTTTTCATTCAGCTCACTTCGTTTTTTTCATTTTTCATTTCTTTCTTTTTCATTTTCTTTCCATTTATTTTTCATTTTTCATTCAGTTCACACCTGTAATCTACGTGTTCTCTTATCTGTTTACATTCATCTAGTTATCTATCTATCTGTGTAACCCTTATCAGCTTTTTTATTCATCTATCCAACTATCTATCTACCTATACATTTCTTCAATCACGTATCTATCTGCTCATTCTACTCTTTTATCATCATTCTAATTCATTCTCATTTTACTATTCATTTTTACTATCCAAATCCCTCTATGTATCTTTTTCCTCTCCTTCTTCACTCTTTCTACCTCATATTCCACTATCCAAATCTCGTTATTTATTTTCTCTTCATCCTCCTAGTTTATCTTCGTGCTGCCCAAATCTCTTTTTCTATCATTCTCTTCATTTTCTTCCTTTTTCTCCTACTCATTCTAACATCCAAATCTCTTATCTATCTTTTTCTTTACCTTTTTCCTTCTTTCTACTTTTCATCAACTATCTTACCTATCTCTTTCTCTACTAACTTTCTCTCTACTATTTTACCTTTCCAATACCTGGTTCTTCATCTACCTACATACCTACCTTTCCACCCAATCTTCACCTTTCTTAAACAAGGGAGGAGGAGGATGCGAATCACTTGTCATTTTACTATCCAAATCTCTAATCTACCATTCATTTACCTTCTTCCTTACCTTTCCCTACCTTTCCTTCCACTCACTTCTCTCCATCTTTCTTGAACGAGGGAGGAGGAAGAAGAGGAGGAGGAGGAGAAGGCAAAGGGTAGGAAGGTTCAGGCAGTAGAAATTTCCCGGGCCCAAAATAATCTTACCTCATTTTCCTATCCAAATCTCTTATCTATCTCTTATCTACGTATCTATTCACCTTCCTCCTCATCCACGCATCTTACCATCTGGCTCTCCACCTTTCTCAAACAAGGGAGGAAGAGGAAGAGGAGGCAAGGAGGAGGAGGAGGTGGAGGCAAGGAGTAGGAAGGGAAGGGTTAGTAGGAGGAATTTCTCACCCTCAACATAATCAGACTTCATTCTACATTCCAAATCTCTTATCTGCCTCTCTCTTTACCCTCTTCCTCATCTACGCACCTACCTTTTCACCCAATCTTCTCCTCCTTTCTTAAGCGAGGAAGGAAGAGGAAGAGGAGGAGGAGGAGGAGGGAGTAGGAAGGGAAAGGGTTAGTAGGAGGATTCCCCCCCAATATATAGATTTCATTCTTTCATCCAAAAATCTCTTATCTGCCTTTCTCTTTACCCTCTTCCTCGCTTCCTCATCTACGCACCTACCTTTCCACCCAATCTTCTCCACCTTTCTTAAACGAGGAAGGAAGAGGAAGAGGAGGAGGAGGAGGAGGAGGCGGCAAAGGAGTAAAAAGGGAGGGGTTAGAGGAATTTCCCAGCGCCACATAATCACAGCTTGTCACTCGCCACCTGTTATTGCAATTACTTTCGTCCGGAGCCAAGAGACTCATTCAAACTTGAGGTGACGTGGCGCGACCCCTCCTGGCCTGGCTTTTTCACCGTGCCAGGAGTGAGGGAGAGGGAGGGGGAGGGAGGGGGAGGAGGAGGGAGAGAGGGTGAGGGAGGGGAGAGAGTGGGGGAGGGAGGGGGAAGAGGGAGAGAGAACAAAAGAGAATGAAAGAGAACAAGAGAGAACGAAAAAAAGAAAACGATAAAGGAAAATTGAAAGAGAACGAAAAAAAAAGAGAACGAAAAAAAAAGAGAACGAAAAAAAAGAGAACGAAAAAAAAGAACGAAAAAAAAGAGAACGAAAAAAAAGAGAACGAGAGAGAGAACGAGAGAGAGAGAGAGAGAGAGAGAGAGAGAGAGAGAGAGAGAGAGAGAGAGAGAGAGAGAGAGAGAGAGAGAGAGAGAGAGAGAGATAAGACGGGAAAGGAGAAAGAAAGAACACTAAAGGAATGAAGAAGTAGGAAAAGAAAGAACAAGCAGGGAAGGAAGGAAGGAAGACGAAACAAGAGGGGAAAAGAAAAGAAAGGAGAGGAAAGGAAAGGAAATAAGAGGAGGAGGAGAAAGAAAAGGAGAGGACACGAAGTGAAGGAGAGGAAAAGGAAAGAAAAATAAAGGAAATAAGAGGAGGAAAAGAAAGAAAAGGAGAGGAAACGAAATGAAAGAGACGAAAAGGAGGGGAAAGGAAAGGAAAAAAGAGAAGGAAGAGAAAGAAAAGGAGAGAAAACGAAGTGAAGGAGAGGAAAAGGAAGGGAAAGGAAAGGAAATAAGAGAAGGAAGAGAAAGAAAAGGAGAGAAAACGAAGTGAAGGTGAGGAAAAGGAAATAAAAGTAAAGGAAATAAGAGGAGGAAAAGAAAGAAAAGGAGAGGAAAGGAAGTGAAGGAGAAGAAAAGGAAAGTAAAGGAAATAAGGGGAGGAAAAGAAAGAAAAGGAGAGGAAAAGAAGGGAAAGGAAAGGAAAAAAGAGAAGGAAAAGAGAGAAAAGAAGAGGAAACGAAGTGAAAAAGATGAAAAGGAAGGGAAAGGAAAGGAAAAAAGAGAAGGAAAAGAAAGAAAAGAGGAAACGAAGTGAAAGAGAAGAAAAGGAAGGGAAAGGAAATAAGAGAAGGAAAAGAAAGGAAAGGAGAGGAAACGTAGTGGAAGAGAAGAAAAGGAAAGGAAAGGAAAAGAAATAATAAAAAAACAAGCAAACAGAAGAAGAGAAAATGAGAGAAAGGAGAGGAAAGGAGGAAGGAAGTGAGGCATGAGGAATAAATGATAAAAAAAAAGAAATAGAAAAGGAAGAAAGACGAGAAGGAGAAACGGAAGAGGAAATGAAATGAAGGAGGAAAGACATAGAAGACAGTAAAGAGAGGAAGAAGAGAAAGAGGAAAAGAAAACAAAGGAGAAGGAAAGGAAAAGAAAGGAAAGTAGAGGGAAGGCAAGAGTAGAAACGAGAGAAAAGGAAAGAAAAGAGGAGAAAATGAATGATATAATAAAAAATAAATGAGGTAAGGAGAAGATGAGAGAAAGAGGAAGAAAGGAAGATAAGAGGAGGAAAGGAAAGGAAAGTAGAGGAAAGGAAAGAGTAGAAACGAGAGAAAAGGAAAGGAAAGGAAAGTAAGGAAGGATATAATAAACAACAAATGAAGTAAAGATAAGGGGAGAGGAGGAGGAGGAAGAGAGGAAGATATGAGGAGGAGAGGAAAGGATGAAGAGGAAGGGAAGGGAAGTGAGGAGCGAGGGAGGATTAGATACCGTAGGAGAGGATTATGGATGTAAGTGGCGACATCTCGTGAGAACGAGAGAGAGAGAGAGAGAGAGAGAGAGAGAGAGAGAGAGAGAGAGAGAGAGAGAGAGAGAGAGAGAGAGTAGTAGTAGTAGTAGTAGTAGTAGAGATAGTAACAATAGTAATACAGATGAAGATAGCATTAATAATGCTTATAATAATAATTACAATAATAATAACGTAATAATCTTTGGCTTTTTTAACAGACTCATTCTTCATCATTTCTCATCATTCCACACTCCTCATGTCTTTCTTATTCTTCACTTTCTTCTCTTTTTCTCTTTTTCTTCTCTCTTCTCTCTTCTTATTCTTTATCTTTCGTCACCATCTTCTCTCTTTTTCTTCTTCTCTCTCTTCTTACTCCTCACCTGGTCATCCTCATATCCTCTATACAAAGACTTCCATCGTTTATACTCCATTGCAAGATCTCTTTTTTCATCATGACACGCAACACCTACACGAGGAATGACTCAGACAACACACACACACACACACACACACACACACACACACACACACACACACACACACACACACACACACACACACACACACACACACACACACACACACACACACACACACACACACACACACACACACACACACACACACACACACACACACACACACACACACACACACACACACACACACACACACACACACACACACACACATACACACAGCACACTGCAACTTTTTTTCTCTTCCTTCCTTTCTTCCTTCATCCTCCTTCCATCGTTAACTCTTTCCTTCCATCCTCAACTATTTCTTACCTTCCTTTCTTCCTGCAACACTCCACACTCAAATATACACACGCACAACACACTGCAACCCTTTCTTACTTTCTTTTCCTACCTGCAACACTCAAGATTCATACAACACACATACATTCCCTCCACAACACTTCCCCTTCCTTTCCTTCCTTCATTCCTGCAACACTCAAGACAGGAATCGCCTTGTATTGAAGAAGATTAAGGTCTCCGAGATGACAAATAGTAAACAGTTTTAACAACAACAACAACCATCTCGAGTAAGGGGGTTCGAAGTCATCTATATACAGTTCAAAGAGGTTCCAAGGCTCTTATACACATGTCACTCGGAGCTTATGTCTTAAAGGTCAGGGAAATAGCGACGTTGTTTGGCCCCTTACACACGGGGACACTTAGAGCGCTGCAGCAGCGCTACTCACGCACGACTCA
Source organism: Eriocheir sinensis (assembly GCF_024679095.1). NCBI lineage: Eukaryota > Metazoa > Arthropoda > Malacostraca > Decapoda > Varunidae > Eriocheir > Eriocheir sinensis. Next base: position 345,237 of record NW_026111564.1, on the reverse strand, counting down.
GTTTTAGCAGCGCTGCGGTGAAGCGCAGCTTATCTTTTTAGAAAGTGTTGTGGGGTGAGTGTCGAATTAGCGGCCCTTCTCAGCATCGCTACTAAAATTGAGTAGGGCGTTAGCAACGCTACAATCGCGCCACGCACGCGCTGCTAAAAAAGTGGCGCTGCTGCAGCTACGTATGAAAACTCCCATTAAATGCCATGTATCGTGACGAGCAGCGCTACTTTTTGTGGTCGCTACCGGCAGCGAAGCCAACCACACAAATCTGTTTGTAGCGCTACTTTTTGTGGTCGTGAGTGCGTGTGAAAGCATCCATTCATCTCCATTATTCATCAGCAGCAAATATGCTGAGCAGCGCTGCAAAGAGTCCGCGTGTGAAAGGGGCGTTAGGCTCGTATTCCCAGACGCTATCGGCCCCACAGCAACTATTTCCAAAGTCCGTAGAGGAGATTAGGTTCTCAGGAGTGCTTTTTCACTTTCATGGTGCATAAACCTTGTCAAACTATCAATAGGCTCTTAAAACTACTCATGGAAGAACCCACAGCAACCTCTATGAATCCCCTGTCAGGTGTGGCAGGGTGGGCGAGCCCCGAAATGTTTCAGAATATGGCCCTTAGTTTTTTTTCTTTTTAGAGACGCCTCCTCACCCTCTTTTTCCTTCTTTTCTCCAATGATAAAAATATTTCGTCAGTTTCTTTATTTTTCCTCCCTTCAAAGGCCTCCCGTTTACCTATCCTAGCTTTTACTACTTATTTTAGTCGGTATAAGTTATCTATACCGTATTATCTATTTCTTATCGTGTTCTTCAAGTTTTCATTCCGTTTGAGCTTATGTTATACTTTTATTTTCGTGTGTGTATGTATCACCTCTAAATTTACCCCCGTTTTTATCGATTCTTTCTATTATATATTTTATCTTTCTATATTATTTTCCTTCAATATGTCGTATTATCTATTTCTTATCGCATTCTTTAAGTTTTCATTCTGTCTGAGTTTGTATTTTTTTTTTTTTTTTACGTCGTTGCCTATTGCGCCGGTAGGCATCTCCCTGGTGGGGCCTGATGGTCGGCCCAAGGCTTCTTCCAGGTGGGGCCTGATGGTCGGCCCAGCCCGTTCTGGCGCAGGCGAGTGTTTATAGTGGCGCCATCTTGCATTGGCTCATGCTGCCCCCCGGAACTCGTTCTTGATTCGCTTGGACGGCTTCCTCTAGAGTCCGGGTTGATGGGTGGTCTTCAGGACAGCATGTGGGTAGTTTTAAGCCACTCGGCGGTGACTGAAAAATCCGAGTGGTAGCGTGGGGATTCGAACCCGCGTCGTCCATCACGCGGTGAATGTGGGCCCAGTACGCTACCAGTTCGGCCACCGCCTACTCCATTCTCGTTTTATCCATTTATGTTATCCTTCTGTTCGTCCCATCACTCCCCTAAAAATACTTCTTAAATTCCTGTCCTTTATTCTGTTCCATATAAAATCTTCATATTCTCTATACAAAGACTTCCATCGTTTATATATTCCAGTCATCTTTTTATTTTCCTTTTGTTTATCGACACAAAATTCCCTGACAAATGCTTCCTATATCCTTATCCTATATTTTGTTCCATTAAAAATCTTCATATTCTCTGTACAAAGCCTTCCATCGTTTATATATTTCACTTATCTTCTTATTTTTCTTCTATTTCTCGTCCTATCATTTCCCCTACAAATACTTCTTAAATTTCTATTCTGTATTTTGTTCCATATAAAATCCTCATATTCTCTATACAAAGACTTCCATCGTTTATATATTCCAGCTTTCTTTTTTTTTTCCTTTAGTTTCTCGTCTAAATATTCCCCTACAAATGCTTCTTAAATTCCTATCCTATATATTGTTCCATATAAAATCTTCATGTTCTCTATACAATGCCTTCCATCGTTTATATATTCCACTTTTTTTTTTCCTTTAGTTTCTCGTCTAAACATTTCCCTACAAATGCTTCTTGAACGCTTATCCTATATTTGGTTCCATTAAAAATCGTCATGTCCTCTATACAAAGACTTCCATCGTTTATATATTACACTTACATAATTACAGAGTGGAGTCTAAGGCTCTTCGTCTCACCAGCTCTCCTCCTCCTACTGATAGTCTTCTACCTCTTAAATTCCGCCGCGATGTTGCCTCTCTTTCTATTTTCTATCGATATTTCCACGCTGACTGCTCTTCTGAACTTGTTAACTGCATGCCTCCCCCCCTCCCGCGGCCCCGCTGCACGCGACTGTCTACTCATGCTCATCCCTATACTGTCCAAACCCCTTATGCAAGCGAAACCAGCATCTTCACTCTTTCATCCCTCACGCTGGTAAACTCTGGAACAATCTTCCTTCATCTGTATTTCCTCCTGCCTACGACTTGAACTCTTTCAAAAGGAGGGTATCGGGACACCTCTCCTACCGAAATTGACCTTTCTTTCGGCCACCTCTTTTGATTCTTTTTTGGGAGCAGCGAGTAGCGGGCTTTTTTTATTGTTTTTTTTTTGTGCCCTTGAGCAGTCTCCTTTGTTGTAAAAAAAAAGATTCCTTTTGTTTTTCGTCCAAATATTCTATTACAAATATTTGCTATACGCTTATCCTATCTTTGGTTCCATTAAAAATCATCATTATCCTCTATACAAAGCCTTCTATCGTTTATATACTCCAGTCATCTTTTTATTTTCCTTCTGTTTGTTGTCCTAAGACTCCCCTACAAATGCTTCTTATATGCTTCTTAAATGCTTCTTCTATTTTGTTCCATTAAAAATCATCATTATCCTCTATACAAAGACTTCAAACTTTTATGTATTTCTCTGTAACATCTCTTTATTTCCTCTCTGCCGCTTATAAAGGTCTGCCTACCTACTGTTATCACCTGCTGTACAAAGGTTCCTACTATACTGTATAATACGATATCTTACAGTACAAAGATCCGGGTTGGTTACTGCCTGTTCTGTCTACAAAGAGTTATCTATGGGTTAGGCTGTACAAAGGTCTTTATAGTTTATCTCTTACTAGGAAGAGATACGCATTGTTTCTTTTGTTTCTCTTTACTTCCTTTGTCTTTAGAATCTATATTTTACTAGGAAGACATAGCGATTCTTTTCTCGTATAAACAGCACACTTCGTTTCACATAAGACATATCGCTTCTCTTGTTTTTCTTTACTTTCAGAGGACTCGGTATTAGTTTTTCTTTTCCGTGTATGTAAAAACTTCACTTCTTTCAGCTTCACTGTTCCTCGTAGCTCCGTGAGGCCTTGGTTTTCTTGTTTTTAGTCCTACTGTAGAGAGCTCATTCCGTTATGCTGTTTGTCTAGCCTCGTGAGCCCTTGGTGTTTGGTTTTTAGTCCTGTTATAGAGAGCTCACTTCGTTATGCTGTTCCTCGTAGCTTCGTGAGGCCTTGGTTTTAGGTTTTCTTTCTCTTATAGAAACCTCACTTGCATTTCTTTCACTGTTCCTCGTATCTTATCTCTCCTGAGGCCTCGGGTTTAGGTTTCATTTTGTTTCATTGTTCTTCGTCCTTTATCTTTCCTCTTACACAAACCTCCCTTCCACTTGTTTCACCGTTCCTCTTAGCTGTCTCACGTGCTTGTGGAGATTTCTTCGGTTTAGTTTCCCAGCAGTCTTAGGAGTGTCACCTCTATTCCTCGCCTTAATTTGTTTCATTGTTCTTCGTCCCTTATCTTCCTTCCCTTCCACTTGTTTCACCGTTCCTCTTAGCTCTGTCTCACGTGCTTGCAGAGGTCTCGTCGGTTTAGTTTCCCAGCAGCCTCAGGAGTGTCACCTCTATTCCTCCTGCCGTACATAGAACTGCTTGGCGGCGGCTATCTCATATCGAGCATCTCACACCTGTTGGCTTCACCTGACACTTAGCGCTGCAGGTAAATTGACAGGTAAATTGCCTCCTTGTGTTCTGCTAGAGAGTTTCGTTCGGGGTAGACATCGCCCTCGTTTTCGATTTCTTTCTATCGCGTACAAATTGGCGCACACAATACTGATCCTATACCTTCCTTATCGCGTACAAATTGGCGCACACAATACTGATCCTATACCTTCCTTATCGCGTACAAATTGGCACACAATACTAATCCTATACCTTCCTTATCGCGTACAAATTGGCACAGAAAATACTGATCCTCGTTTAACATTTTTCTTACCGCGTACAAATTGGCACACGTAATACTGATCCTATACCTTCCTTATCGCGTACAAATTGGCACACGTTATCCTCACCCTTGTTAAACATACATTATATTCATATACTGCGTACATATTGGTACAAGTTATGCTGACCCTCTTTCTGCACCATTCTTAGCGTACAAATTGGCACTCGTAATACTGATCCTATACCCTTCTCATCGCGTACAAATTGGCACACATAATACTGACCATCCTAATAATACCTTCCTTACCGCGTACAAATTGGCACAAGTAATCCTCACCCTAGTTTTACACACATTCCTTACTGCGTACAAATTGGCACAGGGGCATAATCCTCCTCGTTCACTCTATACTTTTTGGTCTAATTCTTTCTTACTTGTCTAACTCCTTACACTTTTCTTAGTTTTGTTTTACTCTTTACTCCTTCTTATTTTTCCTTATTTCTTATTCTTTACTCCTCCTTTCTCATTCTCTCATAATTTCTCACTCTTTAATCTTTTCCCCACTCCATCACACTTATTCTATTTTTGTTTTGCTCTTTACTCTTTCTTATTTTTCCTTATTTCTTATTCTTTACTCCTCCTTTCTCATTCTCTCATAATTTATCACTCTTTGCTCTTTTCCCCACTCCATCACATCCCTAGCAGCGACCAGGCCTAACAGGACCAGCTAGCTACGTAGGCACACACCCACACACCCACACCCTAGTTCCCTCACGTCACTCTTCATTAACACCGCTAACGGCTACGCACTGTCTTATTCCCTCGCGGCCTTGACCCGGCAACACCTCGGAGAGACGGACCATCGCCAGGAAGAGAGGGCGGGGCAGAGACTAACATGGGCAAGGCTCTCGGCAAGGCTTATGCTTACTAGATTCTTGGATGAGCTTACGGAGTCTCATTTAGTGTCATGGGGATCGTTGGAGGAGTAGGATTGGGGTTTTTCTTTCTTTCTTTTTTCTCTTTCTTCCCGCTAACACATCAACAAGGCTCTCGGAATGGTTTATATTTACTGTTTTACCTTTACAGGAGTCTTACGTGAGCTTACAGTGTCCCTTTTACTGTATGAGAGGCGTGGGAGGCTTAGGGTTGGGTTTTATCTTTCTTTCTATATTTCTTTCTGCTCTTTCTTCCCTCTAACACATGGGCAAGGCTCTGTACAAAGCCTTTGTTTAGAGTCTTGGATGAGCTTATGGAGTCCCTTTTACTGTATGAGAGGCGTGGGAGGCTTAGGGTTGGGTTTTATCTTTCATCCCGAGCTGCTTCGTCTTCATCACTTTGAGCCTCGAGACCCCAAAACGATTAATGGCACCAAGACATCTGACTAACATAAACATAAACGCATTACTACTATGAATCACTGGTGTCCCGGCGCACGCACACACACACGCACCCACGGTGATGCTGCTGCCTTGTTGCTGCGTCCGTGTGGCACCCCGCGGCGGACAGGGAGAGAGAGGGAGAGGGGAAGGAGAGGGGAGAGAGAAATAAGTCCAGGTGAGGGTCGGCGCGGCGGGCTCCCAAAGTACAGTCCCGTGTCGAGGCGAGCGGAATCCTTAATGCCAGTTAGCGGCGAGGGAGGAGCCGAGGCAGGAAACTGACTCCCTTCCTCTCCTTAAGGGCGTGGGAGGGGCGGGGCGGCGAGGGGCGGGCCGGGGGGTCAGTGCCAGGCGGGGGACGTGGTGGGGTCAGCCGGGGAGGGTGAGCGGGGGTCTGGCAGCGTGTCTGGGGTGATACCGGTGGCCGTGTCCCTCTGCAGCAGGAGGTAGAGGCGGTTGCTGAGGCCGCGGTGGGTCTCCGTCACCACGCCCACGGTCCCTCGGACTCCGTGAGCGTCCCCTCGTCCTCCTCGCTGCTGCCGCCCATCGCCATCACCATGTCCTCGTCCGCTCCCTCACGCCAGTACGAGGACGCCTCCCACATGGGCCCGGCTTTGCTACGCCCTCGGGCAAGGAGAAACCCACACACCAGCAAGGCCACGCCCACTGAAGAGGCCACCACGCCCGCGCCCACCACCGCCCAGTCGTTGACGTGGCCGCGGCTGAGACGACCGAGAGGCAGCGGCTGGCTGGGACTCGGGCCGTGGTTGCCAGCGCCGCGGAACACCCAGAGGTCCTTGGTGTGCTCCAGGATGCTGGAGGGCCGCGCGGCGGGTCTTGATGCGTGGCGCTTCTTCTCTGTGACTTTATTACGAATTTTTCTGCCTGGCTTGTGTGCCTTGAGCGTCGCCTTCTCCCGGACCGTCTCACCGTGCAGTGCCACCCCCAGGCGAGGCTTTGCGCTGCTCCGTGGGGACGCTGGGGGGTGCACGGTGGCATGGTGGTCAAAGGGCGGCATGCGGTTGTGTATGATCCAGTATGGCAGCATGGTGGGCGTGGGGGCGTTCGTGGGAGGCGTTGTAGGCGTGGGTTGGCGTGGAGAGGGCGTGGGTGCCCTTTGGGAGGATGATACAGCCGTCGGGGTGGTGCTGTGTCCCTCTGGTGTTGTCTGTGGGTGGATGTTTGTCGTGGCCGCTGTCTCCTCGTCCACGTAACTCACTGAAGCGTTGACTGGCGGGGGTTCGTGACGTGGGGCGCTGGTCACGGCTGCATCATCCTCATCATCCATTATAGAATTACTCTCTTCCGTCATCCTCATCGTAGCGTTACTCTCCTCACTGCTGTTGTGTGTGTCCGTGATGATGTCCAGAGTCGCAGAGATGCTAGTGGTAGTGGTGGTAGTGGTGGTTGTAGGTAGTGGGATCTGGTGGTAGAGAGAGAGAGAGAGAGAGAGAGAGAGAGAGAGAGAGAGAGAGAGAGAGAGAGAGAGAGAGAGAGAGAGAGAGAGAGAGAGAGAGAGAGAGAGAGAGAGTGTAGAGAGAGAGAGAGAGAGAGAGAGAGAGAGAGAGAGAGAGAGAGAGAGAGAGAGAGAGAGAGAGAGAGAGAGAGAGAGAGAGAGAGAGAGAGAGTTAGTGAAATAGGGAACTGATTGTCCGTAGAGTAACATATGTGGCAAAATAAAACCTGATCACCTAATGGAAATGAAAGATATGTAAAGAAAGGTTAATTTAGTGAAAAGAAAGACAGGTAGAAAGCTATATTAGTGAAAACTGGAACCGACTATTCGTAGAGTAAATAAAATCGGCAAAATACAACCTGCGCAGAAGATATAGAAGATAGATATAGGAAAAAGGTTAGATTAGTGGAAAATGGAACCGATTATTAGAAGAAAATAATATAAAAGAAAGATACAGAAAATAAGGTAAGATTAGTGAGAAGTCTAACCGAATATCCAAAGTAACATAAATGGCAAAATATAACCTGTGCATTTAGATGTAAAAAAAAAGTAGAGGTAGAAGAGATAGAAAAGAGATAGAAAAAGTTAAGTTTCTGAAAAGTAGAACCCGTAGAGTAAACAGAATCGTCAAAATACAACCTGCGCATCAAAAGGAAAAGAAATGATGAAAAGGTTAGATTAGTGAAACGTGGAACCAAGAATCCGTAGAGTAACACAATAAGCAATATGCACCCTGCTCAGAAGATATAAAGGAAAGCTATGTAAGAAAGGTTAAATTAGTGAAAAACAGAACCGATTTAACTAAGAGTGACACAAATGGCAAAATAAAACCTGATCATCTAAAGGAAAAGAAAGATGTATATAAAAAAATTCAGTTAGTGAAAAGAAAGATAGGTAGAAAGATATATTAGTGAAAAGTGAAACCGATTATCCGTAAAGTAACAGAATCGGCAAAATACAAACTGCGCAGAAGATATAAGATATCCATATAGAAATAAAAGGAAAAAGTAGTGAACAGTGAAATCAATTATACAAAGAATAACACAATTGGTAAACTAAAAGTAAACTAAAACGTGGGGACCAAAGGGAAAAGAATGACATAGAGAAGAAAGGTCAGATTAGTGAAAGATAGAACCGGTTATTACGTAGTAGAAAGAGAAAGGGACGAATTCGTTACGCACAGAGATAGTAACGAAATAGCAACAAAACGACAACAAAAAACTGCGCATCTGAAGAAAAAAAGTGATAGTGGGATTGAAGAAAACAAGGTAAATATGAGTAAAAAAATCGAAGAGGCTTTTAGTAGAGCGAAAAAAATGGAAATAATCAGGAATAAAACAACTGCGCATCTGAGAAAAAAGTGATAGTGGGATTGAAGAAAAAAAGGTAAATATGAGTAAAAAATCGAAGAGGCTTTTAGTAGTGAAAAAAAAGAAAAAATATCCGTTGATCGAGTAACAAAATAGGAACAAAACAACAACAAAAAACTGCGCATCTGGAAGGGAAAAAGAGATAGAGGGATAGAAGATAAGTTAGTAAAAAATCGAAGAGGCTTTTAGTGAAATGAAAATATAGAAATGATAACCTTTCGATCGAGTAACAAAATAGGAACAAAACAACAACAAAAATTACGCATATGAAGAGAAAAAGAGATAGAGGGATATAAAAAAAAAAGATAAAGTAGTAAAAAATAGAAGAGGCTTTTAGTAGAATGAAAAACAATGGAAATAATTATCCGTCGGTCGAGTAACAAAATAGGAACAAAATAACAACTGCGCATCTGAAGGAAAAAAAAGTGATAGTGGGCTACAAGAAAAAAGGTAAATATGAATAAAAGATCGAAGAGGCTTTTAGTAGAATGAAAAAAAGGAAATAATTAGGAATGAAACAACACCTACGCATCTGAAGAAAAAAGTGAGAGAGGGATAGAAGAAAAAAAGGTATATATGAGTAAAAAAACGAAGAGGCTTTTTAGTTGAATGAAAAAAAATGGATGTAATTAGCCGTGGATCGAATAACAAAATAAACAAAACAACAAAAAATACGAGACTAGAAGGGAAAAGAGATAGAGGGATATAAAAAAAAGATAAATTAGTAAAAACTAGAAGAGGCTTTTAGTAGAATGAAAAACGAAAATAATTATCCGTTGATCAAGAATAAAAACAACAACAAAAACTGCGCATTTGAAGGGAAAAACAGATAGAGAAATAGAAAAAAGGAAATTAGAGTGAAAAGTAGAAAAGCTTAACAGTATAATGAAAAAAATGGAACTCGCAAAAAACACCAAAAACTGAAATGAAAAAAACGATGGAGTATTAGAATAAAAAAAGGTAAATTAGAGTGAAATATAGAACAGTTTATCAGCAGAAAGAGGAAGCAAAAAAATGAAAAAAGATAGAGATAGGAAAAATGGTGAAAATAATAAAAGACAAAACAGATTATACTTAAGAGAGAGAGAGAGAGAGAGAGAGAGAGAGAGAGAGAGAGAGAGAGAGAGAGAGAGAGAGAGAGAGAGAGAACAGAACACTTACGGATATATAAAAAATGGAAAGGGGGGGGGAGAGAGAGAGAGAGAGAGAGAGAGAGAGAGAGAGAGAGAGAGAGAGAGAGAGAGAGAGAGAGAGAGAGAGAGAGAGAGAGAGAGAGAGAGAGAGAGAGAGAGAGAGAGAGAGAGAGAGAGAGAGAGAGAGAGAGAGAGAGAGAGAGAGAGAGAGAGAGAGAGAGAGAGAGAGAGGACGAAATAGAGAGAAATGAAAACACTGAATAAACAAGACTAATACAGAGTAAGAGAATTAAAGTCTAGAGAACAATGAACAGTTGGAAGATGAAGGGAAGGGAAGGGAAAGAGAGAAAGAAAAACAAGACTAAAATCTATCAAGAGAATACAGGAAGATAAGGAAAGGGAGGGAGGAGGAGGAGAAGAGGAAGGGGGATGAAAGAGGGATGGAGAAAGGGAAGGGAGGAAAGGAAGGAGGGAGGGAGAGAAGAGGAAGGAAAATAAGGAAGGAGAGAGGGAGGGAAAGGCCGAGGAGGGACGGGAAGGGCAGGTGTAGGAAGGGAGTATGGGATTAGAAGATGGGAAGATGGTGTGAAAGAAAATGGGAGGATGATGTGAAAGAAGATGGGAAGATGATGGGAAAGAAAATGGGGAGATGGTGTGAAAAAAAATGGGAGGATGATGTGAAAGAAAATGGGAAGATGATGTGAAAGAAAATGGGAGGATGATGTGAAAGAAAATGGGAAGATGGTGTGAAAGAAAATGGGAAGATGTGAGAGAAAATGGGAATATGATGGTAAAAGAAGATGGGAAGATGTGAAAGAAAATGGGAAGATGATAAAGAAAATGTGAAGATGTGAAAGAAAATGGGAATATGATGGTAAAGAAGATGGGAAGATGGTGTGAAAGAAAATGGGAAGATGATGGGAAAGAAAATGGGAAGATGAAAAATGGGAAGATGTGAAAGAAAATGGGAGATGGTGTGAAAGAAAATGGGAAGATGATGGAAAGAAAATGGGAAGATAATGGAAAGAAAATGGGAGATGGTGAATGAAAATGGAAGATGATGGAAAGAAAATGGGAAGATGATGGGAAAGAAAATGGGAAGATGATGGAAAGAAAATGGGAGATGGTGTGAATGAAAATAAGAAGGTGATGGGAAAGAAAATGGGAAGATGATGGGAAAGAAAATGGGAAGATGATGGGAAAGAAAATGGGAAGATGATGTGAAAGACAATGGGGAGATGGTGAAAAAAAATAGGAAGCTGAGTGGAAAGAAAATGGGACGATGATGGGAAAGAAAATGGGGAGATGGTGTGAATGAAAATGGGAAGATGATGGGAAAGAAAATGGGAAGATGATGGGAAAGAAAATGGGAAGATGATGGGAAAGAAAATGGGAAGATGATGGGAAAGAAAATGGGAAGATGGTGTGAATGAAAATGGGAAGATGATGGGAAAGAAAAAGGGAAGATGATGGGAAAGAAAATGGGAAGATGATGGGAAAGAAAATGGGAAGATGATGGGAAAGAGAATGGGGAGATGGTGTGAATGAAAATAAGAAGGTGATGGGAAAGAAAATGGGAAGATGATGGGGAAGAAAATGGGAAGATGGTGTGAAAGAAAATGGGAAGATGATGGGGAAAAAAATTGGAAGATGGTGTGAAAGAAAATGGGAAGATGGTGTGAATGAAAATGGGAAGATGATGGGAAAGAAAATGGGAAGATGATGAGACAGAAAATGGGAAGATGGTGTGAATGAAAATGGGAAGATGGTGTGAAAGAAAATGGGAAGATGATGGGTAAGAATATGGGTAGATGGTGTGTATGAAAATGGGAAGATGATGGGAAAGAAAATGGGAAGATGATTGGGAAGAAAATGGGAAGATGGTGTGAATGAAAATTGGAAGATGATGGGAAAGAAAATGGAAGATGATGGGAAAGAAAATAGGAGATGGTGTGCAGGAAAATGGGAAGATGATGGGAAAGAAAATGGGAAGATGATGGGAAAGAAAATAGGAGATGGTGTGAAGGAAAATGGGAAGGTGATGTGAAAAAAAAATGGGAAGATGATGTGAAAGAAAATGGGAAGATAATGTGAAAGAAAATGGGAAGATTATGCGAAAGAAAATGGGAAGATTTTGTGAATGAGCATGGGACGATGATGGGAAAGAAAATGGGAAGATGATGGTGAAGAAAATGGGAAGATGATGGAAAAGAAATTGGGAAGATGTAAAAGAAAATGGGAAGATTATGGAAAAGAAGATGGGAAGATGAAAGAAAATGGGAAGATGTAAAAGAAAATGGGAAGATGATGTGAAAGAAGATGGAAGATGAAAGAAAATGGAAGATGTGAAAGAAAATGGGAAGATGTAAAAGAAAATGGGAAGATGATGGCAAAGAAGATGAGAAGATGATGGGAAAGAAGATGGGAAGATGATGTGAAAAAAAAAAATGGGAAGATGATGGGAAAGAAAATGGGATGATGATGGGAAAGAAGATGGTAAGATGTGAAAGAAAATGGAAAGATGATGAAGAAATAAAAAAGTTATCACCCCAGTATTGGCCCAATAGCAACTGTAAATGGCGAATCCACGAATGATGATAAAGAAATCGTAAACATATTGATTGACTTGTTTTGCCTCCGTTTTTACAGAAGAAATCTTATCCGAAAGGCAACCGATATATTGATGACACATCCTTGAGTATTATTAGCGACATTGTAGAAAGTGATTTATTACAATTTATCGAGAGTATTAAAGTAAAAAAAGTCCGGCCAAGATAAAATATCCCCGCGTATTCTTTAAGAGGCAAAACATCAGATCAGCAAGCCCCTCTTGAACATATTCTCAAAGTCACTAAACAAAGGAAAAGTACCACTAGAATGGAAACTCGCTAACGTAACTCCTATCTTTAAAAAGGTGACAAGTCACAACCAGGTAATTATCGACCGATCACTGTAACGTAAATCGTGTGCAAAATTTTTGAGACAATCATTCGCGAAAAAATGGATTTTTTTTTTTTAAGATAACAGACTAATAATTCGCAACATGGTTTTCGAAACAAACGTTTCTGTTTGACTTACTTTCTCGATTTCTTCAACTACATCTTTCATGTGTACGATGAAAGTCAATCAGTAGACAATGTATATTTGGACTTTCAGAAAACATTTGACAAAGTCCCTCACAACCGTCTCCTTAGTAAATTTCAAGCTCACGGTATAACTGGTAACATTCATAAGTGGCTCAGAGACTGGCTTACCGACCGTAAACAGAGAGTTGTTATGAATGGTATAGCTACTTTTACGCCTGTTTCAAAGCCGCTGGTGTGTGCGTTACTTAATCTACAGAGAAACTGTAAACGAGGTTGGAGTGAGTTCGTTCCCTATTCCTAAACGTCTCGGCTCAGATTAGGACTATTTTCCAAGCCCACAGAGAAGATTAACTGGGTTTTCACGGGGGTGTCCCGTTGAGGGTGCAGAGGTCGTGTATGACTGTCACCGGGATCACGAGACAGTCCGTGAAAAACCCTGAAACTTCTACGAGAGGCTCTTAAACAGGCGAACCGAGGCGCCGACGGGTTAAGGATACGTGCCGTGCAGCCTTACTGACCCACCCCTGCAGCACTGTCTGTGTGTCTTTACAGCTGACGGTGTGTGTGTGTGTGTGTGTGTGTGTGTGTGTGTGTGTGTGTCATTGTGTGCTCTAATCTCTATGCCTACCCATTTCCCTGCAGTATAGATGTATTTACACATTTCGGAGAGTAGAAACCAGTCTTTCTAATCACTCTATCCGCTTAAGTGTCTATTTCAAGCGTCTGGCCCCTCAGTTCTCTTGTTTGATAAGCCTCTCGTACTTACAAGTTGCTGGGCTTTCCGTGGACTGTTTTGTGATGCTGGTGATAGGTTTACACGACCTCTGCTGCACCCTGAACTGGAAAACCACCCATGAAAGCCCGGTTAATCCTCTCTGTGGAAGCTGTAATGGCAGCCCGATACCGTTAAAAATAAGGCCCTCAGACTTGCTCATGACTTACGCATCTTGATCGGGAAAATCGCGCATGATCATCCAGCTCATCTTTCCTGCGGCCTTGGGAAATAGTCGCCATGGGGCTGATACGTTCAAGAATTCGGGGTCAACATTTCGTCGCCCAAGCACGCACACGCTTGCCAAGGCTTCCGTAGGAGTTGTGGGCATTTCCCGGGGTAGTTTCATGACCCTGGTGGTAGTCTGACCCTTCTTTTGTTTTATCAGCCTAAACGAACACTCATTAGAGCCCGATTAATGTCCTCTTTTGGCCTTGAAAAAGTTGATGTGAGAGGCGGAAGCGTCTGACAATGGCGACCTGAGTCTCGTATTCTTAACGCTTTCCACCTCACAACAAACGTTTACAAAGGCCACGAAGGCGAGTAATCGAGTTTTCCGGAGTATTTTCAAGATCCCATCACAGAGACTTCGTCAGACTACCGCCAGGGCCGTAAACTACCCCTGGACGCGCCCACCACTCCACGACAGCCTTGCCCAGTGTGTGTGCCTGGACGCCGAAAGGTTTACCAACATGACCCCCGAAGTAGCCGGTGACGCGTGATTCAGGGCGCCGCGACTGGCTCGGGTCCGGCATGCATGGCAGAGTTTAAAGGCCCATCATTCATCCCTGCGCCGCCCTCAAGGTCACGCTGGCCTTAGCCCCGCCCCGGCACACGATAGAAAACGGGTGTTTTGTAAGGCAGACTCTGGGATTTGATGGCGCTCCCAGCTAGAGTGACTGACTTAGTTTAAGAATGGCTGATTGAATGCCTTGACTGACTGACTGACATATCTTAAGAAGCTGACCATGCTGATGTAAGTGACTGACTGACTGACTGACTCGCTGGCTGTGTGGCTACGAAAATAACTGACTGATTGCTTGACTGACTAAATGACTGACTGACTGACTGACTGACTGACTAGCTGTCTGTCTACCTACGTAACTGTCTGACTGCCAGACTAACTAATGCATAAATGACTGACTGATTTGGCTGACTGACTGACTGACTGACTCTGTGGCTACGTAAAAAAAATGATTGAGTGCCTGACTGACTAAATGACTGACTGACTGACTGAATGAATGAATGAATGAATAGCTAACAGACTGACTGAATGAATGAGTGAATGGTTAACTATCTAACTTACTGGCTATCTGACTAACTGAGTGACTGACTGACTGACGGACTGAGAGAGAGAGAGAGAGAGAGAGAGAGAGAGAGAGAGAGAGAGAGAGAGAGAGAGAGAGAGAGAGAGAGAGAGAGAGAGAGAGAGAGAGAGAGAGAGAGAGAGAGAGAGAGAGAGAGAGAGAGAGAGAGAGAGAGAGAGAGAGAGAGAGAGAGAGAGAGAGAGAGAGAGAGAGAGAGAGAGAGAGAGAGAGAGAGAGAGAGAGTCACTACGTACGAAAGGAGAATAAGGGAGCTAAATTTTAAGATGAGCAAATGGAGATAATTAATAAAAATATACCGAAATGTAATACAATGAAAGCATCAGTCTATTTATTTTCCGTCCCTTGTAGTTAAGCCGATGACATTATTAAAGTTTTGTCCATGTGTAAATATGACAATGACAACGACAACAGCAGGAAATGATAATACCTATACTACAACAGTAATATCAGCAACAACTATTGCTACGATAACAACTATTACTACTAACACCGCTATTGCTACTACTACTCTTTCCCCTACTACTTATATTACTACGACTATTACTACTACTTTTAATATTACTATTACTACTACTATTACAACTACTACTACTACTACTAATACTAATACTA